>NW_017674215.1:18758-105072 GCF_001879085.1 Nicotiana attenuata
AATAAGGAGGCAAGTGATCTAGAAGATCACATGACATAACACTTCATAAAATCTCAAGAGAGATTCAGGTACCTGAAAATATGAATGAAGAGATCTCTATGTTATGTCTTTATGAAAAAATATTGAAACTGATATAAAATGTTCGCCGACTACATCTATGATAGCGCTAAATATATATATATATATATATATATATATATATATATATATATATATATATATATATATATATATATATATATATATACATGTATATATATATATGAGGATCTTAAGTCTGAAAAAATAATTCAAGTAGAATTGGTTTCATATGAAGACATGTAGTTTTGAACATGTAGTTCAAACACTTGAAAGTATAAAGTCAATGATATGTGCAATCAGTTTTCGATATCTTATATGTCTAGTATGACATGAAAACTTGATATGCATCTAAAGTCTATTATATGACTTAACTTATATGACAATCCAAGAAGGATTTAAGTTGCTTGAAGCATATACAATTCTTGATCTTGAAGTACCACTTCCTCAGTGCAATTTGTGCACAAATGTATCTTGCTATAAATATATGCATGATAATATGATAGCAAGAGTTTTCACCTCTATGTGAAGATATTGAACTGACGATTCCAACAAAATCATATGAAGACAATTCATCTCTATCAAGAATGATGATTTCAAGGTGCAATATATTCACTCAAGTTAATATGGCTGATTTGTTCATCAAATCTCTACCAAAGATCTTTTGAAGATGCTGCACAAGATTGGAATGCAAATGCTTAAAGATGTGAATTGATGCTCTCATCAGGGGGAGCTAATACGCGTTGTACTTTTTTTTTCTTACAAGGTTTTGTCCCACTGGGTTTTCCTTGCAAGGCTTTTAACGAGGCAACGAAAAGGCGTATTGTTAGATATGTGTACTCTTTTTCCTTTTCTAGAATTTTTTTTCCATTGGGTTTTATTTTAGTTAAGGTTTTAACGAGGCACATTATCTGTTGAATAGACATTCAAGGGGGAGTGTTATAAATAGAATTGTATTTATGGTGAATTTCTATATTTAGAGAGATTCTAGGGTTCATTGCTTGGTGGCTAAGTCACCCTCTCCTTATAAATAGAGGGTTCTATTCCATTATAATTCATCCCATATTAATAAGAATTCTCTCTCCCTACTTTTCTCTGCAATACTCTTCTTTCTTCTTTTATTATTTCATAACATTTATTTATTTTTTCAGCATTATTTGCCTTTAAAATTAATCTCTCTTTTTCTCCTTTTTTTTAAATTGACTAATGGATTCTTAGTATAGAAAAAATTGATTCTTTCCTTGACCTTTCATTAGATGCGCAAATTGTCACCGCACACAAACTAAACGTTGTCGTATTCCCTTTTACTCCACGACGTCGTTCAATTCAATAACAATGTCTCACCGAATACAACCCGTAACATATTATATTATTATAATATAATATTTGGTAGTTTGATGACCATCAAGTCTCATAAGTCTATTTGAATGAGATTTATAATTTATGAGTAATTAAAAACTATTCAGGCAATATTGATTATTAATGTTGTATGATTCCTCAATCAAAGTTAGTCAGTGTTGACATTTTCTTTTTCCGTGCTGTGTTATCTGATCTCTTTATTCTACCGAGATAGAGCCGTACTATATACTATTATTCTTTTTTCAATTTCTTTTTCGCTTGCCTTTTAATTATGGACATATGTCTGATAGTAAAAATATGGGTGTCTAATCGGGTTGACCCGGTTCCGGACCGGTTATAGACCGGACCGGTTATAGACCGGACAGGTAGGTAGGGGGCCGGCAGGGTTGGGTTGGGACGGGGAACGGATTGTGTCGGGTAGTTTCAAAGTACCGGATAACCGGACCGGTCAAAACCGGTACTGTCAAGTCAAAATTGAACCGGTTAACCGGACCGGCCCAGACGGTTTAACGGCTATAAAATCATATTTTTTTGTTTAATTAAGTCGACCGTTGGCAACGGCCCAACAGCTATTTTGCAAGAATAGCCCTTTTTGGGTATTTTTTTTTCAAAAATAATACTTTTAGTATTTACTAATTTAGCCCTTCGAAAAACTATAAATATATCTCTCCCCCCCCCCCCCCTTCTTTTGTTCACTCATCTCTCAATTCTCAAACCCAAATTCTCAATTGTCATTCTCTCATTCTTCACCTAAATTGCAATCAACTATTTGGCTCTCATTTTTTTTTTTGATTTTTATTTATGGTATTATTTGAAATTTGAACAATTGACGTTTCTTCGTGTGTAACATCGGAGTTGCGACAACTTTAAACATCAAGTGTTCAATTTGTTGCGAAATCGGTGCACTCGCTCCAATTCTTTCTCTTATTTACTATTTTATTTGTATATTTAATTTTTATTAGTAGTTAAATTTTCACAATATGTTTAATGCTGCAAAAAGATTTTGTAACAAGGTTGCTAATCGGGGTAATCAGTGAAATAGAAAAAGAGGTACTACTCCAACTTCTAGTAGTAATTTAAATTGCTTTACACATGTTTCTGAAACATCACCTGATAATAATATAGATTATGAACAATTACAGGAAGATTTCGGTATAGAAGATAATGAATTAGAAATTGAAGACGAGACACCACTTACACCTAGTAGTGCTGGAGTTGGTAGCAGGGGTGGTGGTCGTGGCGCTAGTAGTAGAGCACCTGTGGCCCCGACTAGTAATCAAAAAAGGAGAAGTAAAGTTTAAAAATATTTTGAGGAAATAGAGAATTCTGATAGAGTTAGATGCAAAATTTATAAAGATAATTTTAAACATAAGACTGGAGAAAGTTTAGGGGAGGACTAGGACACTTAGCAGACATATTAGAACTACTCATCCTATAGAACGGGCCTTTGATTTAGATGAAAATCAAGGAACTCTAAACCCTAGTACTGGAGGACTTATGAAATATGATAAAATGAAGGATCGTGAGGAGTTAGCAAAAATTATTGCTTTGGGTTATCTACTTTTTTCTTTTGCTTCTTCGTCATATCTTATTATGTATATTCAAAGGATTTATAGTCCCTTATTTAAAGATATCCCTAGAAATACTTGTAGATCTGATATCTTTAGACTTCGTGGACAATATTAGACATACATACGTTATTTGTTTGACCACCTTCTTTGTAGAGTTTTCTTGACTTCTGATATTGGCCATGCTGTTAATGGAAATGATTATTTCACAATTACATGTTATTGGATAGATAATAATTATTGTATGCAAAAACATATTATCGCTTTTAAATATGATGAAGATCAAAGTCATACTGCTATTTTTATAAGTGTTGATACCCGATTTTTCTCTATATATTTTTCAATATGCAAAATACCTTCAAAATAGCATATATGTGCATATGTAAGCATGTCCAAGTGTTTTATCATTTTTCCATAATTTTAGAGGTGTTAAATTGATTTATTTCCTCCCTTTTTATCCGTAAAATCCCCAGTAATTATTTCCAAAATTATTATTTTTGATAATTCATCTATTGTATTTCTATATTTATTCCAAAATATGGCTAAGGTAATTTTTACATATTTTTATAATTACATTTAGTATTTTTCAAATCTAAATTGCACATAATTGCAATATTAGCCTTTTCAAGGTTTAATTAGGTTTTAGATGCGTAAAATTGGATCCTGTATTTTTAAATTACTAATTATGTACTGTAAATCATTTTAGCATTTTTAAATTATTTTTTTAGAAATTACCTACTATTTTCTACAAATTAAATGGGAAAAAATGGCTATTTAACTTATAGCCAAATTGGCTTTCAAATCTAACCTAAATCAAACAGACCCCCAACCCAATTGGAAAACCCACCGAACATTCTTCACTCAACCAACTCTCATCTCTCTCTCTCTATCTCTGGTTCTCTCTAGAACCTTCTCCCCTCCCCCTCCTCTCCGATAAACCTTATCCATCTTCTCCGGCCATCTCCCTGCCTGAATCCATGGTGGTCTCACCACCTACCTGCCTCACGGCTTCCTCTTGAATGTGTGTCATCGTTTTGAGGCTTTCAAGTGAAGCAGAGGCATTTTACTCGCCTCCCATGGTTTTCCATACCATTTTCCGGCTATCCATGGCCGTTCGAGTAAGATCTGTAACTTTTTCCGGCTAAACCAGTAACTTTTCAAGGTTTTCTCACTTTCTCTGGGTTATCCGAACCCCTAACTTCAAAGATTTTTAGATTTTCTTTCAGATATGTCTTAGATCTATGTATATTATGAACCTTTTGTGTTTTCCTCAAAGGCTTTTCCCGATTTTTTCAAAGTAACTCTCTGTCTTCAAGATTAGGGTTTTCTTAACCTCTTTTAAAAGACTTCTCCTCTGATTTTCAGTATTGTCATATGATTTTACTATGTTTAAACGGTTTGTTTGTGTTTTTCTTCTAACTGATTTATCCTGTTGAAAACCCTAAGTATCTTTGGTTTTTTCCGGAGTTCTGAAACTATCTTTGTTTATTTTGTATGTATACCTATTTCGATTGAGTTCTTTATGGTTGGACCCTTTTTCTTTGTTTATCTTGACTGATTCTGAGTACTTACCGCTTTTTAACTCAACTCTGTTAAAGCCCTAATTTCTTAAAGATTTTCTTTACTTGTTACTGTGAGTTTTAAAGACTTTCTTTACTTGTTTCGGTGTGTTGGTTTGATCTCCTTTATCTGTTGCTGTGTGTTAGACTGGTTTCTTCATTCTGGTTCTATGTGTTAGCCATGACTACCTGACTTTGCTGATTACCATGCTTCGAGTGGGTTCTTTTGCTACTGAGTCCTCAGCCTACTCGTGTCACTTCTGTGTGATTGTGTTCATCTAGTTTATTCCTCTCTTGTTTCCTTTTATCGATATAGCTAACCTTGCATGTCTGATACGCCTGTTCATTCTTCTCTATTTATATGTCGAAGTGCAAAGTCATGACTCCCTCTTGATTGATCCTGATTTCCTTAAATTACGGTTTGATTGCAAGGTTTTTCTTATAAACCCCTAAAATTTTACTCGTTTCTTTAAGTTGATTGATTCCATTCCCTTATTTACTGTGGTGCTTCATTTTTGCTGAATCCTTTCCTCAGATTAAGTATATTTTGTACTTAGACTCAATTATATACTCTATACTTTTACTACCCCTTATATGGTAAAAACCAATCTTTCTCAAACTGATTTCTTTCCTTAAGTTATCCCTGTTAGTATCCGTTAAGCTGTAATTCCTTGTTTAAAGGGGAGTACTTGTATTAATGGGATTCTAACTGTGATTACTTCCATATTTGTGCTGAACCTTTACTTGTTACCTTAATTTCTACCCATTTTCCAAAGCTATAAATACCCTAAGTCTTTCATTAACAACACACGAACAATAAGTTCAGAACACACACATACACACTCAAACTCTCTCTTCTTTCTCTACTACTTGTGCTACTGCTTGTCTAGCCGGCTGAAAGCCAAGGCTAGACCGTGGAATTCTACTTGCTTTACTTTTCTGCACTTTGCTTCCTTAACTGGTATGTCCTAGTTTAATTTTAAAGCCTCAACAACAACATGTTTCTCTTATTGTTTCAGTTTCTCTCATTGCTAGTCTACTTCTACTTGTGGTTCTGTTGTGAAACCTGTAGTTGAGTTACATTACTAGCATGCTATTATGTCTCCCCTTCCATTTAGATTAACGCATTCCATTATGTGTGTTTCAAAGCATGCCTTCTCAATCACTTACGGTGTACTTACCATCTTATGAATCCCAAATCCCTATCTCCTCCATGTGTTATGTTCTTTCTGACTGGTTTGTGATTATGCCAGTATCAGCTATTGCTGAGCATGTCCAAACCAGTCCTAGGACCCTTGCTGGGGTTATGTGTTTACAGTCAAATGTCTGTGTATCCCCAAATCCCTTGACCCCCCTGTGTGACTACTGATTCTGTGTGTGATCCCACCTTAAGGTGTTTGAGTTTTGTTTACTACTACAACTGCTTTCAATCATCTCTGTTACTGATTGCTTTCAAAATGGACTTGTCAGTCCAGTTTTTAAACGAACTCCTTTCAAACATGTGTTCTGCACCTTCACTATACTCTTAGAATACTAGGTTCTGCCCCTTTTGTGTGAGCCTTGCCTTGGGACCCTTGAGCTCCCTCTGAACTTGGACACATGAAAGCTGGCCTTTCCACACTGCACTTACTCTGTCTTGGCTATGAAATCTGGGTGTGAGCACTGCCCGGGATCCCTTGAGGTCCTTAGGGAACTCTGACACACCTAGATATGAGGGAAAGCTATGAACAATCTTGGCACTTGAGGTGATTGATTACATAACTCAGGGAGGAAGTCCTAATCAGGCTTCCTATAGTGTAACTTCTTATTTTCATTGCTACTTATGTAATTCGTTCCAATGTTGGTCTGTAATAACTTGTTGTAAGCAAGTATTGGGGTTGGATAGTGAAAGGGACGGGGTAAATATGCATGTCATAGCTGTTAAGGGTAGAAAAATATGTTTATGTTCCTAATTGCGCAATAGAAACCGTGCTTAAGGTTCGTACATGCATTAGAAATCATGTTGTTAGCCCTCATGTTTATTGTTTAAGCATGTGAACCCTTACAAAATCATGTGTTAAAATCTGCTAATAAATAGAACCTTACTATTATGTTCTACGCTGCCATGTGCATTTAGAAATCCTGCTCTTAGGAAATCCTGTAATCCTTTTTCTGCATTTAAAAGTCCATCTTTAGGAAATGTTGCATACAAATCATCATGAGCTTTATACATGCATCTTAGATACCATGTTTTAGGATCTTATCCACGTTTGCATTCACACCTGGTGTTAAAACCGCTACGGGTTTATAAAAAGCGGGTAAAAAACTAGCTTCACACTTGATTATCCTGTTTAAAATAAGTGGTAATAATTTCTGCATTCGATCGACTAGAACAACATGCTACCTTAGGGTAAAACAATTTCCAAACTGTCTTTTAATTATTCTGAATAACTGCTGCATACTATCTTACGCCTAGGCAAGCCTTAGGTAATCAACTTTAAATAAAACCAGAATCTTCTCTGTGATTAGTGTCTAATTATCAACTGTTAAATCAGTAGGCAAACCTGATTCAGACTTCTTTTATGAGTCATGTGATAAATCTGGTTCTGTTGTTATCACTTAGAAACCATGCATAGGAGTTTAAATTCAGACTTTAATTGTGTATGAGTCATGCTATCTATGTGTATTATCTGTGGAGGTATATTTGAGCCTTTCGTTTGTCTTCCATGCTCCCCTTAATTGAAGTCCTACTTGTTATTGTATGTCGCCTTAGTATTTTGCCTTTAAACTTGAGGGTCTGCCTAGAACCTCCTTCTTACAGGACAGGAGTCCTAAATTCCTCCGGGGCTGATAGGAAGGGACGAGTAACAGCATGCGATAGGAGTCGAGACCAACCTTCACTTTAATTACCTTCACGGGGGCGGGAAAGGGTAGATATGGATATGATGACCGGTGCGCTAATGCCACGCATAGCCCCTTTCTAAGGAGTGATTACCGGGTATTGTACTGATGTGATCCATATTACAAACAAACCTAGGACACCCCTCTTTACATTTATGAACATGCTTAGATTATAATCCTTTTCAAAATCTCGCTGTCTTTCAAACATTTGTGTGTTTAAACTTAAATCCCCTACTATTTGAGCCATACTTGCTTACTTGCTAATTGTACAAATTCACAAAAAACTGTCTGGCCGGGAACCACACTAGTGGATCCTGAGGGGTGCCTAACACCTTTCCCCTTAGGATAATTTCAAGCCCTTACTATCTCTGTTATCAAACCGTAGTTATTAGATGAACCTTATAGGTGCCCTAACGCACCTTAAATCGTTAGGTGGCGACTCTTCAAAAATGCAAACCCCTTTCTCCAAAAGGAAAGAGTTGTCCCAACCAAAATGTCATAAACCTGATTCCCTCCGCGAGGAAGGAAAAAGGCGCGACAATAAGTACTACTATTTGCGAAGTTGTTGATTTTATAATCTTATAAAAAATTATTATGTATGTCTTTTGATAATGCTTCTAACAATAATGCCGCTATTTCAATATTAAGACCGCACTTGAAACATTACTTGACTGAATTTTTTCATGTTAGGTGTGCATATTATATTTATAATTTAATTGTTAAAAGTGGCCTTGATTTATTTTCGACTAGATTACTCATGTTAGAGCAGTTGGTGTTATTCAAGGAAATAATAGACAATCTAGAATTAGGGAATTTAAGACTAATGTACCAAGCATAACCTTAATCCAGATTTAGCCAGATGAATAATTGTCTAGATGGAATCATACATACTTGTTTTTAAAATATTGCTATCAAATATAGATTGTCGATAACTGAAGTTGCTAATGCGCATTGTACTGATCCAAATCGTATATTAACAACTAATACTTGGGAGGCATTAATGAATGTTGTTAAATTTTTACATAAATTTTATACAGCTACTATTGAGTTTTTGGATTATATTACCCTACTGTTACAATGGCTTTAGTACATATAGTGAAATTTCTTTTTCCACTCTCTCAATTTAAGAAGAAAGAAAAATATAGGATGCTGTAGAAAAAATGCAAGCAAAATTCAAAAATTTTTTTTCAATTCCTTCGATTTAACTTAATTGGTGATGTTTTAATCCTTCTATTAAGATGTCTAACTGTCACCAATATTCAATGCTTTATATAACTTATATGGAGATTGGACCAACTGAAACCACAGATATATTTGTTTATGAGAACAAGCTATGATTTACTTACAATAATTATATAATTATTATGCAATATAAATAAATGATGCTGGCTATTAATGTAGGCAATGTTAATCCAACTATGCATTTTACTACTTCTACTGCATTTGCTACTATGGATGAAGATGAAGGCTTGGTGGTTATAATCTATATTTCCTTCCACTCAAACCAGTAGCAGGAACATTGATGAACTTTCAATTTTCTTTGCAAAAACAAATAGAGCCTCGCATAAAGGATTTTTCATACGTTGGAATGGTGGCATGAGAATGAAAAAATAATTTCCTGTTCTTTTCGTTATGGCTCGAGACGTGCTGAATGTGTGCCAATTTCAGCTGTTGCATCAAGAGAGTGCATTTAGTCAGTAAGACAATAACTAGGAGACACGCGCACTCATTGGGAAGCATGCTTCGGAAGTTTTAGTATGTTTCAGAGATTGGATTAAGATCGGAATGAAGAAATCAGGGACGTGAAGATGTTGATAAACCAGAATACGAGGAACTTGGAGATTATTAACACATGGTACCCATATGAATTTAACACTCTAGAAGAATGGCCAAGAAGTTCACATGATTATGCAATGCAAAACTTTTGAAGTTTTGATTTATATTTACTAATTAAAGTTTTGAATTTTACTCTTTTTTCTTTAATTTAGTTAGTTGTAAAATGTAAACTTTAATTTAGCAAGTTTGAGTTTAAAAAAAGAACGTGTCAAATTATAAGTTCTAATATTTTTTTTTCCATCTTCATTGTATTCTATTATCTTAGATTCTTAATGAAATATTTAAATATAAGGATTTTAAAGCCTTTGAAATTTATTAAAACACTCTTTTTATAAGATTGTTTTTATGTTTTATATTTTTACTTTATCTTAATATAAATTGCGGTAGTTATACAAATTACACATAATTTTTTAAATAAAATCGACCCGCCCAGCCTCTTAGACCCGGAACTGTTCCGATTCAATTATTCACCGGAGGTGCTAGAAACCGATAAAACCGGTAACCGACCCGGAAGACCGGCAGATCTCCTTTTCCAATAGCCCGAACCGGACCGGCCCGCCCCGTTGACACCGTTAACTAATAATTATCCAGGAAAACTTCCCTCGAGTAATCTTATGTTCAGTATTTGTCAATGCACTTGGATTTCCACAATAAAAGGTAATGTAAGTATTTGATTTGTTAATAAAGTGAGCGTATCTTCAAATTAGTGGAGTGTTGAGTGTAATTTACCAAAAATTGAGCACTTAAAAAGCTATAACAACTATTGATGCAAAGAAGGAAAAGTTCCCTTTCAAAAATAATTGCAATTATTTTAACCTAATTTCACTTTTTGCATCTACACTGTTCCTTTTTCAACAAATCAAGAATTCGCACAAATTTCTTCGGTTTCTCAAATTTGTGTTCTCATTTTTTCATCTCTTTTTCTGTCCTCTAGCGCTATACTATCCGGTGAGTTCTGTTTTGCACCACAAGTTCAATTAGATATTTAATTTCAATAGTTTATCTCCACTGTGATTATAGCTTTAACTGTATGTCAATTTACTGTATGTGTTTGACAATTTTTTTTTTTTTTTGGTTTTTTGGTAGATCCATGGAATTTTTTATAGCATTTATTAGTAGCATATTGTATCTCCTTTGACGGATAGTATGAATAGACGTAGTCAATTTTGGGATGAAGATTTCTATTGCGTAATAGCTCCAAAATGTGTTAAGGTATAATGCCACTCTGAGAACATAGACAGTTGTAAATTTGCTCAATTTACTAATAGAAATTTCAATTTTTACTCTGATAAAATAGTTCCTCCAGAATCCTTGAGCAATTTTCTACTCCCTTTTATTGATGTGCAAAATTTTGTGTCAGGATTATTTACACGCAAGTTTTTGATTGAACAGTGTTGCAAGCAGCAGTATATAAAAAGTATGGGGATTATAAAAGATGGTTCAGTGTCAGGAATATTACCCGCTAACAAGGTCTTTGTCGTACATTACCCTGCTTACCCTTCTTCAATGGAACGTGCTGTTGAGACTCTTGGCGGCATTCAAGGCATTGTCAAGGCTCGTACTTCACAGTCAAATAAGCTGGAGCTCCATTTCCGTCCAGAAGATCCTTATTCACACCCTGCCTTCGGGGAGCTTAAGCATAGCAATAATTTCTTGCTGAAAATTTCCAAGACTAAAGTAAGGGATGTCGATAGTAGTTGTGGGATATCGGGACAATCTTCAATAAGTCCTGTTAACAGTGAACAAGAAAATTCACATTCATTAGCTGCACAGAAGGTGAATGAGTCTAGATGTTTGAAAGCTACTAATTTGCAGGAGCATCTCTCGGCTAATATTGTTTCTCATGTTGCTGAAGCTTATCATTTTAATGGAATGGTAGACTATCAGCATGTTCTTGCTGTTCATGCTGATGTTGCAAGAAGAAAAAAGAGACAGTGGGCAGAGGTGGAACCTAAATTTGAGAAGGGAGGTCTTATGGATGTCGATCAGGAGGATTTGATGATTTTACTACCTCCTCTGTTCTCCTTAAAAGATATGCCTGTAAATATTGTATTAAAATGTTGTGCAAGTTTGAGCTCGAAAAAAAAACAGGACGAACTTGACCGGCAAAATTGGGAGAGGGAGATGGAGATGGAGATGGAGATGGAGCGGAGTCTTGCCATTGATTTTAATATCAAAGAGGTTCCTAAACCTGTGGATTGGGAAAAGATCATAATTCAGGGCTCAGATGATTGCAGATGGCAGAAAGCGGTATATGAGTTGTTTGAAGAGCGTCAAATATGGGCCAAAGAGTCATTGCCTGAGCGCTTGCGTGACGGGGGTCTGGAGGTTGGAGAGAGCAAGCTCAAAAAGCTTCTTGTTAGAGTTGCATATTACTTTTTGAATGGGCCTTTCCGTAGATTCTGGATAAAAAAAGGGTATGATCCTCGGAAGGATCCTGAATCTCGCGTATACCAGAATATTGATTTCCGAGTACACAACCCTAAATTACGAAGCTACTGTGAGAGCCAATTATCATCTGGATTGAAACATAGATGGGATGATATATGTGCCTTCCGAGTTTTTCCGTATAAATGTCAGATGTCATTGCAGCTTTGTGAACTCAAGGACGACTACATTCAACAAGAAATCAGGAAACCCTCAAATCAAGAAACTTGCGATAGTACAACAGGATGGTTCTCCTCTCATATACTTGATTGCTTGAGGCTATGCATTGCTGTGAGATTTATGTCAGTATGCCCTCATCCTGATGCAGACTCTTTACTAAAATCTTTCTCTGCCCGCTTTGAAAAGTCAAAGAGGATTTGCAATTATGTGAAAGTTGCAAGACCTGAAGAGCAAGAGAAAGTCAATAAAGAAGCGGAAAACAATGAAGTCGATGAACAAGAAGAAAACTATGAAATTGATGAACCTCATGTCTCAGAAGATGATGAAGATGAGTTTGAGGATGATGATGTTGAAGATGAGATGGATGCATACGAATCTCTTGACCTTGTTGGCCAGGAAGGGGATGTCTCTCTGCATGATGATCCACAAACAAACCATGATAACGTTTCTAGAGATTACTTGCAAGAGCTATTTGGTAACTTTCCAGTCAATACAGCGGGGGTGGATGAAGTGCAAGATGATCAGAGTCTTGGTGAATATCAGATATATGACCAATACATCGATGGCTCTTATTCCGAAGATGATGACTACTAAGATGTCTTTGGTATAATGATAAGAAGCAGTCGAGCAATACCAGAAGATGAACTGCTGAGTGAACAGCTGCCTTCACAGTAGCAGTTGCTACAGGGAAAGAAGCTTTTTGGCAGCCTTCTTCAACTTGAACTCTGCACCAAGTTCTGCTCAAGTTTATTAGAATTGGATAACTTGTCAAGTTTTTATATTTATAAATAGTACTAGTAATATATAATCTTAGTGTTCCACATTTTGATAATCTCAACAAGTTTGGTTTGGGATTTAAAGAACATCTTGTTTTAGAGAACATCTAATTTGTCTTGAAAACAAACTTTTCCTTATTGAAGCTAAATAGGACCATATAGAGTGAAACAAATATAGGTAATTCCTTTAGCCAACACCAACTAGTTTGGGATCGTGTCACGTTTTTTTCTTTGTAGTACTTAACCTCATACTTCACGTCACTAAATTTCTACTCTTTTTTTTTTTTTTTTTTTAAATTACTAAAATGTCATGGCACTAATGGACATTTATCTAAAACCTAACATAATAAAAGTAAATGATTCACATAGAAGATACCAACTTGTTGAGGTTAATCCATATCCAAGTAGAGATAAGAGTGACACTTAGAGAAACTGTAATTTTCCTTAAAAGGCAATATTTAGTATAGGAATGGAATCAACCTGAATAGAGTGAAAAAGATATATAGGATCCAATATAGCTGACCCCAATATTTAGAGGATGATTTTAATGCGATAAATTTTGCTGATGTTTTCGATATAGTCCCCCTTTTAATAGAGAGGAGGCAGGCAGAATCTTCTCGCATCAGGGAGAAGTATCCAGACAGAATACTGGTATGATATCTTCTGTTAAAGCTCTTGCCCTTCGTTGATGCTTCAGTACCCTTATCCCTCAGTGCTATGTTTCCACATTCAAGTGATTGTCGAGAAAGCAGAAAAGGCTGATATCTCTGACATTGATAAGAAGAAGTAAGTTGCTTCTGCGACTTTCCATGAGGGTGATTGTTAAGAATAAAGCGCTCAGTTTTAAGCTCTATAGTTATAACATTAAAAATGCATGTTCAAATCCATTCCAACCATATATGTGCAAGTTGCTCTTATAGTTTGTGTTCTCTTTCATGGTTATAATTTGACTTCTAGGTACATGATATCTGTTTTACTTCATGTATTTTTATTTTGATTTATTTTTTAGTGGCGTTTATTTTTATTTATTTATTTATTATTATTTTTATTTTGTATAATATTTGCTTGATCTCAACTTGTTCGGTCATCAGCTTTGTCCCCCCACCCCCCACCCCCACACGGGTGGGGGGAGGGCTTTGCAGTGGATGCGGATATTAACATGGCAAGTTAGGAGGATATATCTTGTGAATGCTGCTTGTACTAGTAAAAGGTTGGCAAAATTTTTGTTCAGGAATTGATTATAAAATCAGAGAATTTGTTGCCTACAAGATATTTTAATGTGGTTTGTCATGGTTGATATGAGTTTATGAGTTTCCATTTCTTTTCCTCTTATGCCCCCCGATGGAGGTGGATTTGCGGTTGTGTAAGTTTGGGGTATATATCCTGAATGCTGCAGAATTTTACATTTATTAGTATGCATTTTCGCAGGAGTAGCAATTTGACAGAGTTTGTCGCCACGAAGGTTGATGATATAATTCATTAATCATATACTTTTCTGTTAGATTCAATTTCAAGTATGGTCTGAGCTGAGTTCCTGGTGTTCATGGTCCCAATTTGAGGTTTTTCGTATCCTAAATACATGTTCCTGCCGCTATAGCATTGGATGCCGCTTTTGGTTGATTTAGATGTTTTGGCTTCATCGCCATGGAGGTTTGGCTCTGTTGCTGAAATATATATATATATATATATATATATATATATATATATTTTGTAGTTTAATTTGTATATATATGTGCAAAGAACTGTCTAGGCATTTGGATGTTTCTTCTTTTGGTGATTAAACACAGGCTGATGCTTCAACATCATGCTATTTGCTTGGGCTATAAACTTCAACATGTTTACAGAATTAGTCTCCTAAGACATGATGGTTGCCGATTATTATTCCTAATATATAAGTAGATCCGACAGAACTATAGCTGCTTTAGTGTAAACTAATTTTTGTCTTGCTTTGTGATGTAGGTACCTTGTCCCAGCTGATTTGACTGTTGGCCAGTTTGTTTATGTGGTTCGAATCTCAGTGCCGAGAAGGCCATATTTGTCTTTGTTAAAAACATTCTGCCACCAACTGGTAAGTAATATGTTACCCAAAATCTCATACTTGCCCTAGGCAATTTGTGTCTTGATATATCTTCTTCCACTGCAGCTGCTCTGATGTCTGCAATTTACGAGGAAAACAAGGATGAAGATGGATTCCTTTACATGACATACAGAGGCAAATCCAGGATTTAGCTTAATGGTGTTCAAACTTGCATTAAGCTCATTATACTATTAAAAGTATGAGTTCAGATCTAACATTTATTGAGATTTTAGTAGGTTTTTACATAGGGAAACTTACACAAATGTCCCAAATAAATCTCAACTTACCAACCTCTAACCATTAGTCATAGACTTACCAAAACTAGCCAACAAAAATTGAAAAACCAAATAATAAGGTTCTTTCTCTCAAAGAATCACATGCAAAAATCACCTTCCATAACGTGATTAGCAACATTAGATACAAGACGGAAAAGAAATTTCATGGACGGGGTGGAAAATAAGGTGATGAAATACAAAAATTTATACAATATTCCAAAAATCTAAACAAAAAAGGAACTTTTTCAATGGGTATAGTTGAAATTCATTGAAAATATATAGATAAGTCAATATACAAAATTTGAGGAAGATTGGAGGTGATTTGGACTGGTTTTGCATCGAAATTCGTAACTAAATCGAGTTCAAAAAAATCTTTTGCGACACACGTATCAAACATGTATCACGCATGAATCTCACACACATGTATACATGGATATACATGTGATACACAATTGATACAAATATGATACATATGTGATACACAAATGATATACAGTGTGATACACATATCATTTTTTTCATGTTCAGCTTTTACTTCGAATTTTCAATTAAAACCACCTCAAAACTTTACCAAATCATCCCAAAACTGAGATTCAAGCTCCTTAAGTTGTGCCCAATCTATTCTAATAACACCCACTCAAAACAAAGCAAAAATTTGATATATTTTTGCTACAAATAGCTAATTGGCTAATTTGGCTAATATTAGTAATATTTTATCAATTGGCCAATTTTTGTAATGAGCTACTTATAAATGAACATAGCAGGTAATTTTCCTTTTACATATATATTTATACATCGTGTTATGAGTTCAAATGAGCCCATAACCTTTAGGCTACATCCGCTTCTTTATCTGCTATCTTTCATCGGGTAAAGGTACTGAATAACTTTGTCTATCAAAACGCAAACAAATGAGAAGAAATCACGTGACGTCCGCTTTCTTTTTCTATTTTTTTGTTTACCTTTGTTCTTAGTGGCCTAATTTTGAAGTTGTATATGCCATAGTAGATTAGTAGCAACAGAGTTGCAGTTTTGTGATTTACATTTTTTTTTGGAAGAAAGTATGGCTGACTCAGGGATTTTGTCTAGAGACTGGAAGTTTTTTGTTATGTTATGATAAAAAAGCCTTTTACATATCTTTCCTGTTTGCCTTTTACATATTTAGATAAATCCACTAGGCATTGCCTAGGGCTAGTTTTTATTTATTAAAATGATAAAACAAAACAACGTTATGATGTCCTAAGGAGTGTAAAAATAAACTTTGTAACCTACATTTGTCCTATTATCAAGATTGAATATAATGTTCAACCATGGTATTACATAACAATGACTAAGTAAATGTGGCCCATATTTCCTTTCTGTGATGATGCATCCAGTTCCAAGTGCTGATGAAGTAGCGTCCATTTTTGCACGCATAGCACCTTTGGTTGTAGTAGCATTGGATATCCTGATAATCTACTGACCAAAATACACACAAGCATGTATTTCCTTGCCTGAAACTTGTAGCATTGCACTCAATGAATGAAAATATCAAAGTTGAAGAGAAGGAATGTCCAACAATTGCACTAGTTTTGTCATTTAATGCGCATGGCATCCTTTGATTATTGCGTGCAACCATTGTACCAAAACCTTCCGGTAGTATCCTGGTGTCTTGCCATGTAAGTAACTTAGCTCCACTCCACCCCAGCTTCTCAGTATAATTTTGGCAGATTAAATAAGCTGTGAAACTAACCATTTCAGCTGCGCTGTGCTTGGCTCCATGGACGTGTGCTGTCCTCTTGCTTGTTGTTGAATTCCTCGCCTCTAGTGATAGCTCCTGTGTTGTATTGTATTGGTGCACTTGAGTTTTGTGCACATAATAAGCTGGTTTACCCATCAACAGTTGCCACCACATGTGTTTGCCCAGGCATATGCATTGTACTTTCCAATTGTACTTTATCATGCTTATGCTTACCATCTTTCCTTCTTCAAGGGAATGAGTACCAGGTACTAATACCACCCATAGAAGTCGTAATAAATGGCAAGGCATGCTCACAGTAATGTTTCTTGCAAAAAAGAAAACAAGGTTAGTTAAAAAATTGGTCAACACCATCTCCTCCAAATGGATTTGACAATGTTGATCTTGCTTGTTGCCCTCTTTCCTACCAACCTCCATTCCCATTTCTGCATCTCCCTTGCCTCCTTACTCCTCCCTTGTTTCCCATTCCAGCTCAAGACTGTAGCTCCCCCATATCTTATATGCCATACCTCCTCCTTGACATTTCTCCTCTATTTTTCCTACCTGCTTGGCCCATAGGTTTTTGCTCCTAAATGCTCTCTCCTTTATGCTCTTGTCTTGTTGTGTGACACACAATTTTGCCTGACTCCCTGTAACCTTAGACCTCCTACAATCCTCTCCTAATCCACCTATCCCATGTTGCCCACTTCGCTTAAACATTCTGGGCCTCAGAACTCCTTTTTCTGTTAACTCCTGCCACCAAAAACTGATGTTGCTTATCGAACTGGGCAGCAGAGTGCCCTGCTTTGTCTCCTTGAGTTTTCCTTCCTTTGTTGAGCTCAGATTTTTGTTCTTGAATTTTATGCTCCTGTCTTTTTGTATCATGACCAACTTTATCTGCCTTCTTTTGTCCAATGAATTCACAGACCTATCTTCTCTCAGTCTTTGCCCATTTTGTTTAGACATTCTGGGCATAAGATCTACTGCTGCAACTGTGATTTGCAAACAACACCTGCTGCTACATAAGATGGATAGCAGGGTGCCCTGCATCACATCTATATCAATGCCTACCTTTAATTTCCCTTCAGTGGATTGAATGCTTAACATTAATACCACCACTTGAAGTTCCATTAAGAGGTAACACATTAATGCATCATCAAGCCCTGCAAAAAAAGAAAACTTTGTTAGAGAAAAATATCATCATCATGTACTCGTCACGGATGATTTATACACGATGTTTATACATTAACTCCTGTTCACCTCTCATCTCATTCACCACTCCCTTTGCCCTGTCCTTCGCCCCTACTACCTCGACACCTTTACTCTCAAATATGGGCATTGCATTTTATCTCCATTTATTAATCTCCTACCTTGTGTGTCCAGATGATGAAAAGAGTAACATTCAAAGTTCCCACGATCTAATGCATAGTTAGCCAAATGATCAGCTAACTTATTCCCTTCTCGATGGATATATGAAATTCTGCCATTGCATATCAGTAACAACTGCCTAATCTCATTCACTTCTTCTTCAATAACCCAAGGTGGTTTCCACTCCCTTTCAATAACCTTTTTGAGCAACATAGAATCTGTTTGCACCCAGATATTAGAGATGCCATCAGCCATGCTATGTTTCAATGCCTCTAGTATAGCCTTAGCTTTTGCTTGTGTATTTGACCCTTCTTGAATTTCTTTGCCACACGCGTATAGCAGATCACCGTGGTCATTTCTCAAACAAAATCCAATTGAACTCCTTTCAGGATTACCCCTCGAAGCCCCATCTGTCTTTTTTTTTGTCCAGCCTTGCATTGGGAATTCCCATAAAACCTTATTAAACTTCAACTTAAGAGTGTAACTTTCCATCATTTTCAGTATATCTGGCCATCTAAATGGTACCTGTGCAATCCCAGGTTTCCTCACCTTGATAAGTGATTGTATAGTCGTGCATATCTGGAACACCACCCTATTAGTAGATACTGGCTCCCCATGTTTATTGCTATTCCTCCTCTTCCATAGCTCCCACACAATGATACTAGGCAATGCTTGAAAAATAGGTTTGAGTCTAGGAATCACCTTTGTTGTCCAACATTTCACAATAGCTTGATGTAAGCTTAACCCCTCCATCGATAATCCAGCATGAGAAAAGAAGTACAACCACACTTTTGAAGCTGTGAAGGATCTGAAAAACACATGGCTCAGAATCTCTTCCTTTGGCAGTACACAGCACCAACATTTTGATGGCATAAAGTATCCCATTCTTCTTAGTGTATCATCAAGTGGAAGCTTGCCTTTCCATAACTTCCACATAAAGAAAGAAATTTTAAATGGCAGACCTTTAACCCACATATTGGCATATGTAATAGCTGGATCTTTCCTCCTTCTTACATATTCCCATGCTGACTTAACTGTGAATTGCCCCCTTGTTTCTAAACTCCAAATAGGCTTATCTAGTTCATCGTGCATATTAGGAGCTGGTATACTATCTATAATGTGTTGAGTTAAATCATCTGGAAGGCTTTCTCTTATTTTATCTTCATCCCATTGTCCTTCTATAACAACATCATTCACATTATGAATTGCTTCATTAACTACAAACTCCGGGGGTGTTACAAAGTATAGGGCTCCTAGTCCAGTCCAATTGTCAAACCAGAAAAGAGAAGAACCCATTCTTGGCTTCCAGAAAATCTGATGCTCTACAAGGTCCCTACATTCCAACATCTTCCTCCAAACATGTGATCCCCTTCTCCAAGGTACAATAATGGCATCCATCTTCTTGCAATATTTTTGGCTTACAAACGCGCTCCACAGAGATGGCTTGGTCCTAAAGTTCTACCATAGTTTGCAAAAAAGAGCCTTGGACATGTCATGAAGAGATCGAAATCCTACTCCTCCTTCCTCTTTAGGTATACATAAAGTATCCCATGATGCCCAATGCCTAGCTCTACCATCAATCGAGTTGCTCCAGAAGAATCTCGCAAATAGTTTATGTCGCTTGTTAATCACATAAGCAGGTGGATTCACTACAGAAAGCAAGTGCATAGGCATGCTTTGAAGCACACTACTGATCAATACTGCCCTTCCTACGATAGATAATAGTTTCCTTTTCCAAGCTTGAAGTTTATCCAGCACTTTTGAGATCAAACCTTCATAGTATTCCATTTTTCTTCTTGCGTAAAATATAGGACAACCAAGGTATATGAATGGGAAATCCTGCTTCCCTATACCAGTTATTCCTTCAATCTTCCTCACAACTTCATCACTTGTAGAATGGTGAACATATACTGAAGATTTGGCTTTGTTGATTAACTGTCCAGATGCTGTTTCATATGCATTTAACACCTCCATAATCAATCTCAAAGAAATGGCATCTGAAGATGAAAATATGATTGCATCATCAGCATATGCAAGATGATTGACCTTAGGGCTCTACTTAGGCATTCCAAATCCACAGAAATATAAGTTATGAAGTAATGAATTTAGTCCTCTTGACATCGCCTCTGCAGCAATTATAAACAGTGTAGGTGACAAAGGGTCACCTTGCTTCACCCCTCTAGTTGACTTAAAGAAACCATGTGGTTGCCCATTAACAAGAACTGAGTACCAATTATTAGATATAATCCCAAATATCAAGCCTATAAACCTTTTAGAGAAACCCATTTTCCTCAAAACCTTTGTGAGAAAAAGACACGATAATCTATTATAAGCCTTCATCATGTCCAGCTTTATAACTACATTAGGGCCTGCCTTTGTTCTAAGTCTAATGTCAGTGATAATTTCTTGAGTAAGCAACACATTTTCAGCAATACTTCTTCCTTTTACAAACCCTGCTTGCTCTTCAGGAATAATATTAGGAAGTATATCCACTAACCTCTCATGAATGACCCTCGAGATAATTTTATTTGTGAAATTTCTCAAACTGATTGGTCTTAAATCTGAGAAAGTCTGCACATCCTTTTTCTTAGGTAATAGGGCTAAATTTGTATGAGTCACAAATTTAGGTAACTCCTGCCCACTGAAAAAAGCCTTCACCATTTCAAGTATATCTACCCCAATGATTTCCCAACAAGCGTGGAAGAAGTTACCATTGAAACCATCAGGTCCACCTGCACTGTCCCCATTCAAGCGAAACACTGCCTTCTTTACTTCCTCCATAGTTGGTTGTCTCGTGAGCTCACAGTTCTGCACTTCATTCATCATTAAAGGGACATGATCCAGTATCCTAAAGTCAGTAGGAACACTCGATTCATGAAATTGCTGCTGGAAAAAATGTACAACTTCATCTGCTATATCTGTTGGGTCCTCTATCCAATTACCATGTTTGTCTTGTATTCTTTTCAGCTGTAGCTTTCTTCTTTTACCATTCACATGATCATGAATTTAGTATTTCTATCCCCATCTTTAAACCAGGCCATACCTGATTTTTGTTTCCAAAATTCCTCTTCTAAAGCCCATACTCCAATCAGCTCTACCTGCACCTTTTGAAGCCTTTCACGATTTTGTACAGTTGGATTCAACTCAAATTGTGTCTCATGAACCTTCACCACTTCCTCCAAACTAGCTATCCTTCGAAATATATCACCAAACGTAGCCCTGCTCCATATAGATAGAGCTTTCTTCAGTTTCTTCATCTTATGATTAAATAATATGAATGGACTTGCACGGAAGTCTGCCTGCCAGTGTTCCTTAACTACATCCAAGAATGACTCATGTTTGATCCAGAAATTAAGGAATCTAAATGCTTTTTTTTATCGAAATAGCACTAGGATTATATGTGAGATGCATGGGGCTGTGATCTGAAGCAATTTTTGATAGGTGATTAATCTCTAAGCCTGGCCAGAGTTGTTGAAGCTCCATATTTCCCAAACATCTGTCTAACCTTTTGAATATGCAATCTTCTTCGGCTCTTCCATTACACCATGTGAAGATGCTTCCTTTGACACCAAGATCAAAAAGATTACATGTGTTAATACAATGCCTGAAATCATCAATCTCATTGATATGAACTGGAAGGCCACCAAATTTCTCTTCTTCATCCCATATTACATTAAAATCTCCCCCCACGAGCCATGGCAAAACCATATCACTATCCAAAGAATACAAAGTGTCCCATAGTTCAATTCTTTCAATTGCATCGCATTTAGCATATACCATGATAATAATAAACTCCTTGTGATCATCAGTATCTGTCATCTTTAAAGTAATCTGCTGTTCCATGTTACAAAGAATATCAAAATCATATTTTTGATCTATAAATATCCACACTTTGTTGGATACATTAACCACAACCTGCTCAAAACCCAACCTTCTTCTATACTGTTCCACTATCTTAGTCTGTTGCTTAGGCTCCATCAAAGCAATAAAATCAAAGTGTTGTTGTCTATCCATTGTGATGACCCTTTCAAAGGCTTGCATTGTGTTAACTGACCTTATATTCCAAATTAAGGCATTCATCATCAATTGATTGATTTGGATAAAGTTCTCCTTGTTTGGACTCCTGGAACTTGCACCCCAGTATTCTCCCGTGATTGCTTTTTCTTTCCTCTGCCTCCTGATTTACCTGTTTCATCTGCCTAGGAGAGATGTCACCTTGCCTAGCTACATTTATGAAGTTCTGTGTAGTGGATTCTGCATCCATATCTCTCCCCTTTGTCTTTCGTGACTGCTCCTCTTCTTCATAATTTTCTTGATTAATCAACTGATTCCTGATAGGTTTAGCACCAAGCTCTTAGAAATGTTTTTCATCTGTTCCACTGTATGATTAGGACATATTACTACTTCTTGCATCTGTGTTAATGTCACATTATCACCTGCAGTAGCAGTGCCCATATTCTGCTGCAATTCCAAGTCCACTTTCTTTTGAACTTCTACCAATTGCTGCTGTTGTACTTCTCCCCTTTTATCTCCTAGATCTCCTGGATCATCTAAATCCCCTTCTTCACTGGACTGAACACTAGGTTCATGTGCCTCAATAGGGGAAGAGGTATGGTTAGAATTTAAGGATGGTGTTATTTTATTAGAAGGTTGTTCTATTTGATGCTCATCTGTAGTATTAACATTGATACCCTCTTCCGCACTTTGTATTTTAAATCTGCTGCTCTTGCCATTGACACTTTGTTCCTCCACATCTGGATCTTTGTCATGTACTTCTTCTACATCCTCATGTCCTTCCAGGAACTCTCCTTCATCTGATTCCTCTTCATGTTTTTGGTCCCATAGTCTCCCTCCAGTAAAATTCACACGATCCTTAAGGTTTTCTTGCTCAGGAATAATACTTGTATCTAAGGATTGAAAGGTGATTTCTTGGCATGACTGATTTGTAGTGACCTTAGGATCTGGGAAAGTTCTGTTTACCCATTGAAGAGTAGTCTCCTTACCTCCATCTGCAGCTGGCTTAGATAAATTCTTTTCCCCATTAGGCTGCACATTACCTCTCTTCGATGATGCCACTCCAGTTGATTTAGGAGTAAAGACTGCAGCATCTGGATTTAGAACCTTCTGAGTAGGAGTGTTCTGCACATCACCTTCTTCTACAATAGCTAGTTGATTTCTTTCATTAGCCTCATCTTCCATTTGTAAAGCTACAAATTTGTTTGTAGTGTGAATTTGCTGGACTGCATCAACTTGAACCATTTGTCTCCTTCCATTGTCATTATTCTGCTGACTCTTACCATTAGCTGCTCCTTCCTGCACTGATGCTGCATTATTTTGCACACTATTCCCAGATCCTTGTACATGTTTCCCATTAACTTGATCAAATGGAATTATTTCTTTCCCTGTAACCACTTGATTTCCTGTCTTCTTTACACGATTAACCCTTACTTCCTTCCATTGCTCCCCATCTAGATTCACATTACCTACTACTCTCCCACTTGACAAGATCATTAAAGGTTGATTATGATGCTTCTTAGGCTGCTCCTTACTAAATTCTGTATTCTGCTTGCCTTGATCATAAGGTGATAATTCTGGATGTAATCTCCAGCACTCAAAATCATCATGCCCTTGTAATCTACATTCCTTGCAATACTTTGGCAACATATCATACCTAATGTTGATCCATTCAGTCCTTATTTCACCTGATGCTTCATTGACAATGTCTATTCTCACCTTTTTAGGGTGATCACCTAACAAATCGACTAGGACTTTGACTCTAGCACAACTAGGTCTAGTCTTATTTATAGTTGCCATATCCACATGTAAAGGCTTCCCAACAACTGAAGCAAGAGAAAAAAGACAATCTTTTACAAAATACGTGGGTAACAGACCTGGGAATGAAATCCAAGCCATTGCCATTGGGGTTTCCTCTCTTGCCTTAAACTTCACATCATATATGAGAGGTCTAATCTGGTATTCATGTCATTCTTGTCCTTGACATACTGAGTTCCTTTTGATGCAAAATCCACAAAATCCTGCCACAATGTCATGCGTATCAGGACGTGCCTATCTCTCAAATAGCCAATACTACATTCTCCTTTTATTCCACATTGCGATGGAACAATACGACGAATCTCGTTTAAATCTGGCCATCCATATGCAAATTTTCCAACCACAGCATATTGGAGACCCTCGATCACGTTCATTCTTTCTACTTCTGCCTCCGTAAACTTGACAATTGGTTGCCCATTCAAGAAAGCTGCTCGTCTCAATGGAATAGGTTCCACTGAAGCTTGACGTTCATACATGGCAGCATTAATGGTGTTAGGTTTTAATATCTTTGAGTAATCTAGAGTTTGTGGATTGTTGTTGGAAGTCTTGGGGGGCTGGGTGATGGTGGGGGGAGGCTGACCAGCCAGAGAAGAAGGTTGGCTGCCGGCCAGGTTGTCCATGGCAGCGATCACGTGTGTTTCTCTCTCTAGTCGCACGTAAAATCGCCAGAGTCTTGAGCTCTATTTAAGCGAGTTTTGTTGGTTTGCTGCTGTCGAGGTAATTTTCCTCCAATGTTATATTTCTGGCCGATCTTGATGCCATAAAGTTATAAGAATATCATGTTGTGAACTTGAATCTAAGACTGTTGAATACCTATGGTTGAATGTGATTTATTACACTCTGTTTTGAAATTTAACAAGGTTTAATTAGTTTGTCCCATATGCTTCGTATGAATATATCATATCTCTGTTTAAGCGCGCAACAGTGGAAATATCATTAAGTTTAACTATCATTGGTGTCCTTAAAACTGAGAAAATGAAGGTTGGGCGTCCTTTGTTTATTGGTTAACTACTTTGAGCATGCCTTTGTAATGTGATAAATTGTGTTTGTTTCTTTCCATTTTCGTTGGTTTGATGTCTCAAATTGGTGGAGCTCAGATTTTGATAAAGAACTTAAACTGGCTGCTCTAAAAATTAGTTCTTGCTATTGAAGATGGTTTTCCCCACTAATATCTTGTCCATAATCCACCAACTGTATACTCTGTTTCCTTTTGGACATATTGCTTAATTTGTTGTAAAGGACTTCTATTTTGATTTTAGTTCTACTACATCATTGACATAGAGTTTTGTCTATGCTTGAGGTGAATGGTATTCAGAATGTATATATTCAACTTTGAGAAGATTTATAGATATCTGCAGATCGCTTTAAAGTTTCTCGTCCCTTTTACCATAATTGATGTTTCATCCAAATATCCATTCTAAAACACTAAATTGTTAGTTGTTGGTCACAGTATATGCCATTTTACAAACAAACTTCTTCAAAAATCTAAAGAGGGGCCTTAAGCTTTCACAATTTCTGCTCATGCGTCTACACATTTTCTTCTCTTCTACCATGCTTTTAGCTGTAATAATTACTTCAAGGGCATTGCACCTGTTAAGTGTTGCTTTCGTTACCTATTGGGATGCTAGTTCCAGTATATAAATTCTAAGTTTTGGTCTCCATGTCTTCTTTCATTTCGGTTGCTTTCATTAACTAAACCCTAAACCTTGACATATGTTTGAGTGTTGAGCGATGTAGGCCTCACGCTCATCTCATATTTTAGGAAGATGAACAACATACGAACACTCGTAGCTTGCTTTAGGTGTGACTTAATCTATTTCATCGTGATTATGTACACGTTCGCGTGATATAGTTACGATCTTTTAAAAATAAATCGAGGTATGCGTTCGTCGCAGCTTCAGCCAAACTTTCTTAATATTAATAAAGCCTGATTAATTGTGGACATGTACGCGTGACATGATTCTTGACGCGCCAAACGAAATGAGTACACGTACGTGTGACTCCTTTTAAGTTAATTCCAAAATAACGAATAGTCAAGCAACTAAAAGCAGTTGAAAGGTAAATGCACATAGGTTCTAGAATAAGTAATTAGACAACTTAAGCCAAGTAATAATCACTAAGAGAACGTGCTAGAACCACGGAACCCGGGAATGCCTAACACCTTCTCCCGGGTTAATAGAATTCCTTACTTAGAATTTCTGGTTCGCAGACTTTTAAAATGAAGTTGAAATTTCCTCGATTTGGGATTTAAAATAAACTGGTGACTTGGGACACCAATTAAACTATTCCAAGTGGCGACTCTGACAAATTAAATAATCCTATTTCGAATAATATCACTTTAATTGGAAAAACTCCCATATACCTTCTCGGGTGGTAAAAAAGGAGGTGTGATAGCTCTGGCGACTCTGCTGGGGACTACGAACCCAGAACTTCCGGTTCAGGGTTCAAGAATTCGAGCTTATTAATGTGATTTTTATTTGGCTTTATTATTGATAATACTGTATTTTTGTGTACCTAATATGCTAAATGCTGATTTTTACCGCTTTGATATTGTTTGAATTGTATATTAAACTGTTACGAAACCCTCTTCTCCCTGAGTCTTCTAAAAAATGATGCTCACGTTCGCGTGGCACACTTTTCTGTTAGAGTTATGCCAAACAGAACGGGGTTGGGCAAGTAACAAGGCCAGGCAGACTTTCGTGTTCCGGTACGTTGCCCCCTCCTCTACTCGAGTTTGTCCGCTCGGGTAAGCCAGGTTTAGAACACAACCCCAAGTTTAAACTTAGAATAACGTAACCTCATACCGGATCCCTAGTAGGAACATTTATTTGCATCACGTGCATTTGAACTTGGGGACTCAACACAGGGGTTGGGTCCGTCTAGGACAGGTGTATCCAAAATAACAGACCATCCTGATGCATCCTACGTGCTATGTGGACATTTATTTGTTTCGGCTTGCATGTTGACCGGCTAGGAAAAGAAAATCAAGAGAAAATCCAAGAGTGATGTAGGAAGTAAATAAAGCCCGATTCTGAAAACCCCGATATTTGAAAATTCCTCGAAACTCTGCCAAAATTACTGGAAAAAAAAGAAAGGAAAATGTATTTCAAAAAAAGATGAAAGTGAGTCAAATTATGTCAAAACTGACCGAACTACGCGGGTCTGATTCTCACCGGATGTGAGATACGTAGGCAAACCTCATCGGTTCCGACCCCAATTTTCAAAAAAATCCAAAAATATTTTTCTTTTAGTTCTTTCTTTAGAAATCTTTCCTTAGAAAATTCAAAAAAAGAAAAAAGAAGAAGAAGAAGTTTTTAAACTCAAAAATAGTTTCCTTCTTTCTGAAATCTTTCATATAGAAAAACAAATAAAAGAAAAATCAAAAAGAATAAAAATCCGAAATACGGGTTTCCTTTATTTTGAAGTGTTTTTCCAAAAACTAAAAAAAAACCAAAACAAAAAGAAGAATCCAAAAAAAGGGAAATATTTTTTTTCCTTCTTTAAAAGTATTTCTTTCGTAAATGTCAACAAAAAAAATTTGAAAAATTGAAGTCCAAAAATAATTTTGCTTTTCTTTAGAAGTATTTTTGTAAATAAATAAAAAGCTCAGAAATTCAAAACATTATCTTAAAAGTCCCTCTTTCATAAATTAAGAGGCAACATCCAAAATCCAAAAATATTTTCTTTCTTCCTTAGAAAAAGATAAAAACAAATAAAAATTCAAGCAACAATATTTTCTTTTTACTTTTGAAATTCCCAAAGTTCAAATCAAAAGAAAAGGACTTTTTAGAAGTCTTTCTTTCAAAAAAAAAAAATCAAATCAAAAATCCAAAAAAAATATTTCCTTTCTTCTTTTAAAGCATTTGTCTTTCTAAATATCCAAAAGAAATAAAGAAAAATCAGTTAAAAAAATATTTTTCTTTTGTCTTATAGCTTTCAAGGTCTGAGTTTTATATAAAAAAAAGAGTTAGCTTATTCACTTTATTCCTGATCTTCCCGAACTACGCAAGATCTGATTCATGCGGCATCATGATACGTAGGAAATCCCTATCGGATTCGATCATAGCCATAAAATAATTTGAGTGAAAAAATAAACCGAAAAAAAAAGATAAAGAAAAATTGAGTGAAAAAGAAAGAAAAGAGCGGAAAAAAAGGAGCGACATGAAATAAAAGAGTGAATAAAAAAGAAAAAAAAAGAAAAAGAGAGTGCCAAAATAGAAGAGCGACAGAAACAAAACAAAAATCAAGAGTGATTAGAGAGAAGCAAAAATGAAGAAAAGTGGAGCAGATTGAAAAAAAAGAGGATTAATTAAGGCCGGGATGAAACATGCAACGGTTCAAACGCATGGTAGAAGCGTTTAACTGTTTAGGTGCATTGCATCCCAACGTGCGATTTCCTATATGTTAAATGTCTCAAAAACTAATAAGTTTGTTGGGTGTGCAAATATAGCTAGGTTTTGGTGGTTGGTTTTGTTGGTAGTCTAGCCTCCCTTCCTTCACAAGATCCAAAGGCACAGATGGCCTCCGCAAGCAATCTACCAATCATCGGTCCTGAGGATAGCCCGGCATCGGCTGTTCTGCAGCTAGAATCAGCAGTTGCTGAAGAGAATAAGATGTTGCGTCTCTGCATATTGGAAATGTGGGATGCCTGGTCTAATGGTAGGGAACCGCCAAGTGCAATCCCTGGGTTCCCTGAGTTGATCCCCAGGTCAGGTAAGGTTACCAACGCCCCTGTTCCCAACCCGCTCATCCCATGCGGGCACCTCCAATGATCCTGGCATGCCTTCTATGGTTCGCCCCCAGGCACCGGCTTCAAGGGCACCGCCTCCAATGTTCATCTTTCAAGGTCCACAGCTTCAATCAGAAATAACATATGTGACCCCGTACTCCTTCACTCAACCTTCGCAACATGATCTCTCCGTGGAGCAAGAAAAGGTTGTTAAAAATCCTGAGCAAGAGGAAACGACTCGGAAGATGAAAAGCCTGGAACAAAGCATGAAAAACATGCAAGGTCTGAGTGGCCAAAAGAGTGTCTCATACTCTGACCTCTATATGTTTCCCCATGTCCACTTGCCAGTTGGCTTCAAGATGCCAAAATTTGAAAAGTACGACGGGCACGGAGACCCGATTGCTCATCTGAAATGATATTGTAACCAGCTGAGGGGTGCTGGTGGAAAAGAGGAGCTGCTAATGGCCTATTTAGGAGAAAGTCTCATCAGAATCGCTTCTGAGTGGTATACGGATCAAGAAATTACTCATTGGCACGTGTGGGACGATATGGCCCGAGATTTTGTCCGCGAGTTCCAGTATAATGTGGACATCGCTCCCGATAGAAACTCTTTATCCAATTTGAAAAAGTAAATCGCAGAAAGCTTCCGCGAATATGCTGTCAAATGGCGTGAGCAAGCTGTCTGGGTAAAGCCTCCAATGGACGAAATTGATACGGTCACGGTCTTTCTACAGGCCCAATAGGCGGACTACTTCCAGAACATGATGTCCGCTATGGGAAAGCCGTTTGCTGAGGCTATCAAAATTGGGGAAATAGTTGAAAACGGTTTAAAAACAAGTCGAATCTTGAGTCATGCTGCTTTTAAGGCCACATCACAGTCTGCTCAGAATGGTTCGGAGGGTTTGATGAACAGAAATGGGAGTGAAGAGGGGAGCCATGATGGTTTCAAGCTCTAGAGGGGCCCGCAGGTCATTCAACCGATCATATGTGCCTCCTATGGTCCCACCACACTATTATCCCCTTCAAGATGATGCTTATGCCATGGCACCGCCTCCCTATGCGGTGATGAATGTGCAACCTTACACACGGCCACAACATCATACACAAAACCTAGCTCCACTTCCCATAAATGCCCATCCTTACCAAGCTCCATATAATCCCCAACCAAATGTTCTCCAGTACAATCCTCGCCCAAGAGAGCCTTTCAGAAAGAATCAGTTCACCCCTATTGGTGAATCGTATTCAAGCTTGTTCCAAAAGCTAATCAGGCTAAATCTATTGCAGACAGTGGCCCTGAACCGGCCGAACCCCGAGTCCCCCTCGCACCGAGCTGATGCTAGATGTGAATACCACTCTGGAGCAGTGGGACATAGTACATAGGACTGTTGGACCCTCAAAAGGGCAGTTGAAGATTTGATTGAAGCTGAAAGAATTGTTTTTTCGGTTGAAGAAGCTCTTGGTGTGATGAACAATCTGTTGCCTGGCCACAACAGCGGGCCAATAGTCGAAATGATTCGTGAAGATAAGGAATTTGATCCGGCACTGAAGGCTATTGCAGCCATTGCCGAGACAGAAGAAAAGCCAAAAAATGGTCGCCAAGCATGAAAGTTCCCCATCAGACGGGAGTCTTAGTAGCCAGTCTTGCTATCCTTTATGCATTCGGATTATTTAAGGGTATTATCCGGATGTTTTACTTTATTGTCTTACTTTCCAATGTTAACCCTTCTGTCTTTTGAAATTCAAAAAAAATCAAAAATCAAATGAAATTAATATTTCATTGTCCAGGAATGTCTCTTTTCTTAATCTTATCATTTTTCTTATTCTCTTTTTAGTTCTGTTAAATGCAGATTTCAATAACATGACATGCTTGCGGACTTCATGCCTAGATCCTAAGATGCTGTCAGACTTCGAAATAATGAATCAAGAATTAGATTGCAATGAAGATAAGTTTATGGAAATAAAACAAAGTGTTGGAAAACCTAAAGGAAAATTGGCTCCAGATTGGAAAGATCCATACGTGGTAACAAGAGTACTGCCAAAAGAGTGCGTTGTATTTGGGACACATTGAAGGAAAAGTCCCTGAAGAAACTGTCAATGCAAATGCAGCCAAAAGGTACTATGTTTGATCCTCCATACAGCATTAATATTCTCCGGTTGGGATGACGAAGGCTTTCATTCTCGCTATCTAAACACTATCAACCCTTTGCAGACCCTTTGAGCCGGTTACTTTTCTTTGACTACCCTCTTTGGAACCTGAAAGTGTTATTGAAAAAAAAATTGAAATTGAAAAAAATGAAAAAAAAATGAATGAAAGAAAAGAAGAAAAAGAAAGATACAAAAAAAAAGAGGGGGAAGAAAAGACAAAGAAAATGAAATGGAAAATGACACAAAAAAAGGAGAGAGAGGGGAAAGGAAAGGAATAAGAAAAACAAAACAAAACAAAAAAAATCAAAATCAAAATCGAAAAAAAAAGTTTCCCTGAACTACGTTCGACTTGATTCCGAAAGGATACGTAGGCAGCCTCTCTGGGGTTCAGTCACACCAAAACAGAAATCCAAATTCCCCCAAAGTTGAAACTGGGGCAGATGTTATAATGGTTCGGCGATGGTTCGTCCGAAAGGTTCCAAAGTTATAATTCAATCCAAATGCTTTTTACCCCCAAAACCCTGTTCAAGTCCTTCTGATCAATCGGCAAAGAGGTTCGTAGTGAAAGGATACAGTTACTTGGATCTGATAAAACAAAATGGGAGAAATAAAATGAGAGAGTCTTATTGGTGAAAACACACACGGGCACCGTAAGGCGATGGTAAGCAGAGAAATTGAAATGAGAGAGTCTTGTTAGTGAAAACTCGCAAAGAGCACTATAAGGCGATGGTGATAGGAGAAATGAGAGAGGTCAGCTGGTGAAAACCTGCAAAGAGCGTCCCTGATCGAAAAGAGGATCCATCGGCATCGACAAGTCTTGGCAAGGTTCTCGATTTTGAGGCAAAAGTTGTGATGAATTTCTGAGAGTCGGACGGTTTACACAGATCAGGCATCCAGTCCAAAAGGCATGTCATGTTCATTGAAGTCCGCATGTACTCCAGATAAGTCCTTCTTTCTTTTCCCCGAAAGGGATACCTCTTGTCTAAATTCATTTATCAATTCTTTTGTTTGTTTTTCCTCTGAATCCCTTTCGGTCTAACTCTATTCCGAAATAGAGACAAAGAAGGGATGTCAAGACTGATTTACAGGGTTCTCATTTGACACGAGCTAATATGCAATAAGGCACCCAGCCTTGTCAGGAGCATCAAGTCGACTTCCACCGGCCATGGTGGCTGATGTTTTGAAATTGAAAACTCTTGAAAGTTGAAAAGGTTGAGTCCCACGCGGCTAACCGTATCGGCAAAGTTTTGAAAAGCCAAGGTACCCAAATGATCTGAAATTAAAGTTGGAAGAAAGAAGCCAAAAATGTAAGGCCTACGAAGGCGAAACAAAGTTGAAAAAGGTTAAATCCCACGCGACTAGCCATTGCGCCAAATTTTGAGGAGCAAAAGTTCCCCAATGCTCCAAAGTTTTAAAAAAAAGAAGGAAAAAAAAAGAAGAAAAGGAAGTCAAAAAGGAAAGGCCTTCGAAGGCAAAATAAAGTCAAAAAGATTGAGTTCCCCCGACCAACCGTCATGGCAAAGTTTAGAAAAGCCAGAGTTTCTCCAAAGTCAGAAATGCAATCGGTATTCAGGAAATAACCAGTTGCAGATGAAAGGGGCCGAGATCAAGTGGTTGAAATAATCAAGGCCACAAAACCAACCACCGTTTCAAACAGACACATTGTTCTTCGTTTGAAAACAGGAAACAGGTGTAATTCAAAGCAACCTTGCAAGAAGTAGGTACAACCAAAAAGAAACTGCGCAAGGGCTAGAAATAGCTTTGCAACAACAATCCAAAAAAGGGAAGTCCCTTACAAAACTCTTTCCCGCATTCACTCATTCCACACAAAAAAAAGACAAGAAAAATTCAAAATCATGGTAACCTAGGGTCTCCACTCCCTAGTCACTTTTCCAACATAGGGTCTCCACTCCCTAGTTGAATTTATTTTAGACATAGGGTCTCCACTCCCTAGTCTGCTTTTCCAACATAGGGTCTCTACTCCCTAGTTGAATTTACTTTAGACATAGGGTCTCCACTCCCTAGCCACTTTCCAACATAGGGTCTCCACTCCCTAGTTGAATTTATTTTAGGCATAGGGTCTCCACTCCCTAGTCTGCTTTTCCAACATAGTGTCTTCACTCCCTAGTTGAAAATATTTTAGAAATAGGGTCTCCACTCCCTAGTCACATTTCCAACATAGGGTCTCCACTCCCTAGTTTATTTTATTTTAGACATAGGGTCTCTACTCCCTAGTCACTTTTCCAATATGGGGTCTCCACTCCCTAGTTGAAGTTACTTTAGACATAGGGTCCCCACTCCCTAGTCGCTTTTCCAATATAGGGTCTCCACTCCCTAGTTGAATTTATTTTAGACATAGGGTCTCCACTCCCGAGTCACTTTTTCCCTAGTCTGCTTTTCCAACATAGGGTCTCCACTCCCTAGTTGAAGTTATTTTAGACATACGGTCTCCACTCCCTAGTCACTTTTCCAACATAGGGTCTCCACTCCCTAGTTGATTTTATTTTAGACATAGGGTCTCTACTCCTTAGTCGCTTTTCCAACATAGGGTCTCCACTCCCTTGTTGAAGTTATTTTTGACATAGGGTCCCCACTCCCTAGTCGCTTTTCCAACATAGGGTCTCCTTTCCCTAGTTGAATTTATTTTAGACATAGGGTCTCCACTCCCTAGTCACTTTTCCACATACGGTCTCCACTCCCTAGTTGAATTTATTTTAGACATAGGGTCTCCACTCACTAGTTGAATTTATTTTAGACATAGGGTCTCCAGTCCCTAGTCACTTTTCCAACATAGGGTCTCCACTCCCTAGTTAAAGTTATTTTAGACATAGGGTCTCAACTCCCTAGTCACTTTTCCAATATAGGGACTCCACTCCCTAGTCACTTTTCCAACATAGGGTCTCCACTCCCTAGTTGAATTTATTTTAGACATAGGGTCTCCACTCCCTAGTCTGCTTTTCCAACATAGGGTCCCCACTTCCTAGTTGAATTTATTTTAGAAATAGGGTATCCACTCCCTAGTCACTTTTCCAACATAGGGTCTCCACTCCCTAGTTGAAGTTATTTTAGACATAGGGTCTCCACTCCCTAGTCTCTTTTCCAACATAGGGTCTCCACTCCCTAGTTGAATTTATTTTAGACATAGGGTCTCCACTCCCTAGTCAATTTTCCAACATAGGGTCTCTACTCTCTAATTGAAGTTATTCTAGACATAGGGTCTCCCCTCTCTAGTCACTTTTCCAACATAGGGTCTCCACTCCCTAGTTGAATTTAGTTTAGACATAGGGTCTCTACTCCCTAGTCACTTTTCCAACATAGGGTCTCCACTCCCTAGTTGAAGTTATTTTAGACATAGGGTCCCACTCCCTAGTCACTTTTCCAACATAGGGTCTCCACTCCCTAGGTGAATTCACTTTAGACATAGGGTCTCCACTCCCTAGTCACTTTTCCAACATAGGGTCTACACTTCCTAGTTGAAGTTATTTTAGACATAGGGTTTCCACTCCCTAGTCTGCTTTTCCAACATAGGGTCTCCACTCCCTAGTTGAATTTATTTTGGACATAGGGTCTCCACTCCCTAGTCAGCTTTTCCACGGGTCTCCACTCCCTAGTTGAATTTACTTTAGACATAGGGTCTCCACTCCCTAGTCACTTTTCCAACATAGGGTCTCCACTCCCTAGTTGAATTTATTTTAGATATAGGGTCTCCACTCCCCAGTCACTTTTCCAACATAGGGTCTCCACTCCCTAGTTGAATTTGCTTTAGGCATCGGATCTCCACTCCCTAGTTTGCTTTTCCAACATAGGGTCTCCACTCCCTAGCTAAATTTATATTAGACATAGTGTTAACTTATATGAGTCCACCAAACTATAGAGTACTTGGTCCTCTATGTAATGATACCTAGCATGCAGTAAAGACAGAAGGTAAAGAAGGCAGGAGATTTTTTACGTGGAAAAATACCACACAAGGTGATAAAAAAACCACGACCTACTCTCGTAGGCTTTTAACTCAACTAACTTGTAATCTACCTATTACAAGCCACTTTGCAAAAACCTTATTGCAAAGACTTCAAACTAACTTGTGATACAACTACCACAAGCCACTTTGCAAAAACCCTATTGCAAAGATTTCAAACTAACTTGTGATGCAACCACCACAAGCCACTCTATAACTATCCTAGTTACAAAGGCTTTAAACTTATGACTATCCCTAGTCACAACATAAACTCAAAAGTTTACGAATTTGGTTTGTTCCTAAGACAACGCTTTTAAGAAAGCAAACTAGAAATTATAATGACGAACAAATAACAAGATTACAACTCAACTACGGATGTACATAACCTTATTTAGAAACTGATCCTTAGTGGAGTTGTCTTCTTGTTCTTGACACACCAGTGACTTCAATGCCGGATGAATACTTTTGTTTCTTGAGAGAATATCACTAAATGCATGAAGAATGGTGTGTCTTACACCAGGTTGTTTTATCACAAAAGATAGCACAATGGATAGTGATGTCAACTCTTAGTGTACGCTTCTTCCCAATGAGAAGTGACTGTTGTACTGTCTGCACAGCCACTTCTGGGCAGTTGCGTTCCAGCTGGATAGTGGACTTTGTACTTCTGTCAGGACACACCAACGAACCAGGTCCTAGTTGTGTTCCTCTTCTGTGACAGTTGCCAGATGGTCACTTTCTTCTATCACGTTCCAGCTGTGTACTTGACTTGTACTTTTTGTTAGAGAACCCTAAGGGACCATGTCCCTGTTGTGTTTCTCTTTGTATGGTTGCCGTCAGTCACTCAGATGTTTCTGTTTCTCCCTTTGCTGATTTTCAGGCTTCGACCAGTTCACATGGAGTATACATCATGTGCGCCAGGTGCTCTATCTGGTTCTTCATGACAAGTTTGTTAGATCATCAAAACATAAGAAGCATAAGGCTAAGACATTGAAACCCATCAAATAGGGTCTCCACTCCCTAGTCGCTTTGCCAACATAGGGTCTCCACTCCCTAGTTGAATTTATTTTAGACATAGGGTCTCTACTCCCTAGTCACTTTTCCAACATAGGGTCTCCACTCCCTAGTTGAAGTTAGTTTAGATATAGGGTCTCCACTCCCTAGTCTCTTTTCCAGCATAGAGTCTCCACTCCCTGGTTGATTTCATTATAGAAATGAGGCCCCACCCCCTAATCTCTTTTTCCCAAGGATACACAATCCTGATTTTATTGCTTTTAATAAGAAATAGTTTAGTTTTTTTTGTTACAAATAGCTCACAAAATTTTCCTAGTGAAAACTGGGGCAGAAAATTTCGTTCGTTTGTTTGTTTTGGTGCCTGGACAGGTATTCACTGTGAGGCACAAGGTTTGAGATGATAAAAAGAAGAAGTTTCGATTCAAATAAAAGAAAAGAAAAACAAGAAAGGAAGTGAACTCTACGTGTAGAAGCGGAGAAAAAATGCGGACTGCTCAAGATATGATTGAAGTCACAAACTTTGCATGTCCCGCCTTGATCCAAAAAGATGAAAGAATGAACCAGCAGTTGCAGCGAATGAGCATCAAGATTCAGAGGAGAGTCTGCAGGAAGAACCATACAAGACTCAAGATCAAGCTTTAGAAGGTTTATAGATAGGAATCTTGTAACTCGTAGTCGGTAGGCTTAGCTAGTTTAGCTTTTCATCTTTTATTTCGGTGTAATAAGGAGCTCAGCAAGCAGAAACAGCAGCAACAGCAGTGAAATCACAGTTTCTCGGTAGTCCCGGCTACCAAAACTTCCAGAACTACACCGACCTGATTCCTTTATAGCCAAGGATATGCAGGCAACCTCCGAAGCAAGGTTCGGTCAACTTTTTCAAAAATGCATCCCATGGAGTTTCAAACGGGCAAAAATTGCTCGTAATTGCTCACTTTATCTTTGCCCGAAAACAATTCATGTTCTCGAGCAAAGAGAGCAGCTGTGAGCACCTAATTTTTTTCCTACATGAAAATAACTCCTAAAAATAAACCAAAAAAATCATTTTAAGGGATTTTAGAAGTTTTTCTTTATTTAGTTGCATTTCATGTATTTTTAATATTTTTAAATCATAGAAAAATCTTATAAATTGTCACATTTTAATTTCATGCCATCTTAGGTTTAATTTGCATTTAGGAATTTAATTTCATAGTTTAATTGCATTCATTAAACAAAAATCATAAAAAAATTACTACAATAGTCATGTCCACATTTTAGCTTTTAGTTTTAAATTAATCAGTTTTAAATTAGTGAAAATAAGTAGGGTTAACTTTACAAAATATTTTAAGGTAGAGCCTAATTTAGGATTTTATTTAGCTTGTTTAGTTAATTCAATGAGATTTTTTTTTAATCAAAAGAAAAACAAAGAAAAGAAATTTCGTTTGGGCCAGCTTAATTTGAAGCCCAAAAATCCCAAATAACCCAATTACCCACATCCAGCCCAATTATTTTAGCCCAATACCCATTCCCTACCATTAAAATAACCCTAGCTCTATTTAACCTAGCTAAGACCTAGCGACCACAATCAGATTTTCGGATATTCTTTTAAACCCTAGGAAGGCGCTTTCTATTCTTCTTCAATAGAGATCCAAACAAAATCATACCCCTCCCCTCCAAATCGCACAAAAACAGACCCCTCATATTTTTCAGAAAAAGAAAATGGATGCAATTTCTTGACTTAAACAAAAATTGAAAACACACCACCTAATCTCAAAAGAGATCAGCAACACACACAAGGGCAACGGACATAGAGTCCAAAAATGAGGCAAAAACAGCAAGAAAAAAGAGGAACAAAAAGCAGAATCGCAAGTTGAAGTTTTTTCTTTTAAAAATCCGAATGGTGTTCATTTTCATTGGCTGTCAGTGATGTTGGACTTGGCAAAGCTACTGTTTTTCCCCTGTTGTGCTAAATTTGCTAGTTCTAGCTGCTGTTTCTATTGACATTTGAGATTCAAGTTTTGCCTTCTTGATTTCTTCTGCTGCGATTTGTTCGAATCTGCTGCCTAGAGAGTCGGTGAGCTCCATTTTCAAGTTTCTTGAGCTCTATTTAAGCGAGTTTTGTTGGTTTGCTCCTGTCGAGGTAATATTCCTCCAATGTTATGTTTCTGGTCGATCTTGATGCCATAAAGTTATAAGAATGTCATGTTGTGAACTTGAATCAAAGATTGTTGAATACTTATGGCTGAATGTGATTTGTTACACTCTGTTTTTAATTTAACAAGGTTTAATTAGTTTGTCCCATATGCTTCGTATGAATATATCATATCTCTGTTTATGCGTGCAAGAGTGGAAAAATCATTAAGTTTTAGTTGTTATTGGTGTCCTTAAAACTGAGAAAATGAAGGTTGGGCTCACTGCCCATTTCGATGAGCTTAATGTTTTGGTCCTTTGTTTATTGGTTAACTACTTTGAGCATGCCTTTGTAATGTGATAAATTGTGGTTGTTTCTTTCCATTTTCGTTGGTTTGATGTCTCAAATTGATGGAGCTCAGATTTTGATAAAGAACTTAAATTGGCTGCTCTAAAAATTAGTTCTTGCTATTGAAGATGGTTTTCCACACTAATATCTTGTCCATAATCCACCCACTGTATACTCTGTTTCCTTTTGGACATATTGCTTAATTTGTGTTGAAGGACTTCCATTTTGATTTTAGTTCTACTACATCATTGACATAGAGTTTTGTCTATGCTTGAGGGTGAATGGTATTCAGAATGTATATATTCAACTCTGAGAAGATTCATAGATATCTGCAGATCGCTTTAAAGTTTCTCGTCCCTTTTACCATAATTGAAGTATCATCCAAGTATCCATTCTAAAACACTAAATTGTTAGTTGTTGGTCACAGTATGTGCCATTTTACAAACAAACTTCTCCAAAAATCTAAAGAGGGGCCTTAAGCTTTCACAATTTCTGCTCATACGTCTACACATTTTCTTCTCTTCTACCATGTTTTTAGCTGTAATAATTATTTCAAGGGCATTGCACGTGTCAAGTGTTGCTTTCATTACCTATTGGGATGCTAGTTCCAGTATATAAATTCTAAGGTTTCGTCTCCATGTCTTCTTTCATTTCGGCTGCTTTCATTAACTAAACCCTAAACCTTGACATATGTTTGAGTGTTGAGCGATGTAGTCCTCACGCTCATCTCAAATTTTAGGAAGATGAACAACATACGAACATTCGTAGCTTTCTTTAGGCGTGACTTAATCTATCATCGTGATTGTGTACACGTTCGCGTGATATAATTACGATCTTTTAAAAATAAATTGAGGTATGCGTTCACGCAACTTCGGCCAAACTTTCTTTATATTAATAAAGCATGATTAATTGTGGACACGTACGTGTGACATGATTCTTGACGCGCCAAACGAAATGAGTACACATACGCGTGACTCCTTTTAAGTTAATTTCAGTTACGAATAGTCAAGCAACTAAAAGCGGTTGAAAGGGAAATGCAGATAGGTTCTAAAATAAGTAATTAGACAACTTAAACCAAGTAATAATCACTAAGCGACCGTGCTAGAACCACGGTACCCGAGAATGCCTAACACCTTCTCCCGGGTTAACAGAATTCCTTACTTAGAATTTCTAGTTCGCAGACTTTTAAAATGAGGTCGAAATTTCCTCGATTTGGGATTTAAAATAAACCGGTGACTTGGGACACCAATTAAACTATTCGAAGTTGCGACTTTGATAAATTAAATAATCCCATTTCGAATAATGTCACTTTAATTGGAAAAACTCCCATATACCTTCTCGGGTGGTAAAAAAGGAGGTGTGACAGAAATGACTAAAATCTGCATAACTTCCCAAGGACTGTAAGTACAAATCATGAGCTTCTAAGATTTAGAGTTTACAAAAGGTGGTAGATAATAAATACATCATCTGTTTGAAATATACATGAACGAATTAATAATTCTAAAGCTACCAAGAATGCAGCTATGACCGGAATGCAGGTACATCTTCAATGCCAGCTTCTTCCACACAACAACATCAATACAAAAAATATGCATGCAAGGTGCAGAAGTGTAGTATGAGTACAACCGACCCCATGTACTCAATAAGCAACAAACCTAACCTTAGGTTGAAAGTAGTGACGAGCTTGGACAATGTTTAGAGTACAACACCAATAGTCAGGAACAACTCGAAGCAATATAAATACAGTAGTACAAGTAACAACTCAAAGATATGATGCTCAGCTCGTTTACAGTTACGGAAAATAGCCATGATTTTCAGGTATAAGAGTAAAAACCCAAGTGTTTCACCGAAATCACCAAAATGTGTGTATATCAGAAAACTGAGATTTTTCCCAAAAACTTTCAACAATAGATAAGATGTTTCATTATCAGATGGAACGAGGAAAGTACATCTCTATGCCTACATGTCAATGTGCACGCGAAGTCATGCATGTCACAATACATTTCAGCATGAGGAAATGCATCCTTATGCTTACGTGCCAAGTATGCATGTCAAGTGTAATGCACCATAGTGATAAACTCATGTACTAATGATCTCGGAGCAGTCAACCTCACTTAGCACGCTCAATCACTCAGTCCTCTCAGTCACTCAGTTCTCCCAATCACTTAGTCCTCCCAGTCACTCAGTCCTCCAAGTCACTCAGTCCTCCCAGTCACTCAGTCCTCCCAATCACTCAGTACTCGTGCTTGGCACTCGCACTCGGTAGGTACCTGCACTCACTGCTGGTATGTCAGACTCCGGAGAGGCGGATCCTGCCCAAGCGCTAATATAAGCCAGTCATGGCATGAATCAATAAAGTCTGATGTGGCATGCAGCCCGATCCCAAAAGTATCACTCACAATCAGTCCCTAGGACTCACTCAATCATCATTCTTTCTAGTCTCTCGGCCTCACAAATCTCATGCCAATCAGCCCAAACAATGATAATATGATGTGAGACAAATGATAACATAGACTAAGATATGATATGTAATGAATGAGTATCACTCAGTATGGAAGTGCAATTTAAGCAAATAACTCAACAGCAGAAATGACCTTAGTGGGTCCCAACAGGATAAGAATATAGCCTAAACATGGTTTCTAACATAGATCACAACTCAATTACTCTAGCACGTAGAAATTTAATGGATAGAAACAAGATTAGGTCATTAGACAGTACCAAAAAATCAATCAAGTCATAATTCACACGGTACACGCCCACACGCCTATCACCTAGCATGTGGTTCACCTCAACACCAAACACATAACACGTATATTCAGGGGTTCATACCCTCAACACCAAGTTTAGAAGTATTACTTACCTCAAAAAAGCCAAATCCAATACTGAGCAAGCCAACAATACTCTGGAAATGCCACCCCGTATGTATCGACTTTTGAACGGCTCAAAACTAGCCAAAAGCAACTCAAGAACATCAAATAAGGACAAAGGAAGCAAACCCAATCGACAAAGGTGGAATCTTTAATCAAAAGCCAAAAGTCAACCAAGAATTCCAACCCGAGCCCGCACCTCGTAATCCGACAAAATTAACAAAATCCGACAACCAATTCAATTAAGAGTCCAACCATACTAGTTTCACTAAAATCTGACTCCAAATTGATGTTTAAAATTCAAATTTTCACTTATGAAATTTTAGACAAAACCCCCCAATTTCTCTCTTGAAATCATCAATCAAATTCCAAAAACGAAGATAGATTCATGAAATATGATCAAAACCGAGTACAGAACACATACCCCAATCTATATGGTAAAAATCGCCTGAAAAATCGTCTCAATCCGAGCTCTATAGCTCCAAATATGCTAAAATGGCCGAAACTTCCTGAATAGAGTACTTTATATTCACTGCCTAGGGATAATCAGCGCGATCGCGGAACAACCTTCGCGATCGCAGAGAACAAGTGCCACTGCGACCCAATATCTCTACGCGTTCACGACATTGACTATTTGAACGCGAAGCACACAAGCGCCCAAACTTCGCGAACGCATCCCATCTTACGCGAACGCGTTGAAGAATCTTCCAGCTCTCAGCTCATCTCTATATGAATGCAAACAACCCAATAATGGCACGGCATCGATTACTACAAACGAGCATTAAACTCAGTTTTACAATATCATCAACACTTCTCCAAGCCTTCTCTTCTTCCAAACACATCAACCACAACAGCAATAGTATTATTAAGTTATTTCTACTGATTTCCAGCCGTAAAACATCAAGAATTCAACTCTAAAATAGTCCAACAACCATATAACTTCAACATGAAGTTCAACCTACTTCACAAGTTTCCTTTATCAAATCAACTAGATATAAATACATATAGGAGAAGTTAAACCTTACCTTGACAGCAAGAATACAAGTCCAACTAAGCTTTACTTCAAGCTCAAATAAGCTCTTTTACCCCAAACAACAAAGTAGAGAGATAACTGGGTGATCTTGATCTTCTAAAAGAGAAATCACCTTACCAACTTGTGGATTTGGTCTTGAACCCCAGGGTAACACTGAGAGAGGTTTTGGGACGATATTTTGGAGCTTCTTCACATTTCAATAGAGAGAGAGGGATTCTGAATTTTTCTCTAAGTGAAATAGAGATATATTTATGTATATATGGCACCACTAATGGGCTTGGGAAGATGTGTCTTGGGCTACCCCAAGATTTGCCCATCTCTATCCTTTTCTTTTCCCTTTTAATTTGGTCCACAAACTCTAAGTAGGTGATGCATCTAGAGTTGGGTACGAAAACATGGTTGTAACACTATCATTAGATTACTTTCTATACTTTAAAAGAGGATCTCATTTCCGAGCTTACATCAATTGACCTACGACGTACTTTTGTGTACGAAAATATGGAGTGTAACATTATCACCATGTCTTCTACTTTTTCTTTATCTGGTAACTCATCTCGTACCATCAAGTAACATAATCTTTTTACGATTTCATTTCCTCCTTCTTCCATCGGTGCCAGACTTTGCCGATGGCAGACCATCTAAGAAAAGTGAACCCAAGGTGAAAGAGGATCCTTCGTCTATTTGCCTGGCCAGTTAGCAAGTTAGCAAGTATCCTTCATCTATTCGCCTGGCCAGTATCCCCATTGTGAAAGAGAACTGCGACTGGAAGAACATTGAGTTTTTGGCCCCCCTTAAGGTGGAGAAGGTAACTTTCACTAAAGCGGGATATGTTTTCATGTATACATACCCTTTTACTCCCAGAATTGGAAAGGAAATAGATCCAATTATTCTTGAGTTTTGTCGGAACTACCAAGTCTGTTTGGCTCAAGTAGGTCCAGCATACGGTGTACGGTAGCTTGTCCCTGGCATCTGTGTTTTCGGGCACAAGAAAACCTCACTCTTGCACACCTGATCCGCCTCTATGCTCCCAAGATCTTCCGAGGAGGCGTGATCAAACTCAGCAAACGTGGTCATAACGCCATCATCACTAGCGTAGATGATGATAGTGATCGTAGTTGGATGATGAGGTTCGTTGTCGTCGCTAGCATAAATATTTTACCAACATCAGCTCCCCTTTCCTGAAGCTTGGAACTATACTCGTAAGTTTTCTCAAATATCTCTTTCTTTTTTCATTTTGAAAGTGTTTTCACTATTTCCTAAACTTTTCTTCCTTATATTTTTGCCACTCTCTGTGTTCCCCCAGCAGTAGAAAACCTTAGCTAGTGGGTTCAAAATTTTTTTGGATACGTCCACGCTGGAACTCCGCTTGTGGAAGGAAATTTCAAAAAAGACACACTGGAAGTGCAAGAATCACGGTGAGAACATCTTCATCTTTCCCTTTTATTGACTCGTGCCTTTATTCGACTATAGCTTGCTGACTTTTCCTGCTTCATGCTGTAACCTCAGGCCTTCCAAAGGGGTCATATGTTTGTCCGGTTATTGAGGTTTCACTCGACCTGAAGGTGGCCCAACAACGGCTTCAAGAGACCCTTGACCGGAAAGGGCTCGTGATGCAGCTATTTCCTCTGGTGACACTGTACCATCATTCACTCCCTGGCCCTAGGAAAAGAAACCAAAAAGAAAGCAATCCTATAATACTGAGGCTAAAGAGAAGCCCCTAGTTACAGAGGAGATTTCGGAAGGGCCGAACACTGTAGTGCTCGATGAAGAAGGAACCGAGGATGATGCTGAAATAGTTTCTCTTCAAAGAAGAGAAAATAAGAACACCAACAGTTCATCTGGAGGACGTGGAGGAACTTTTTCGAGAGTCTGAATTAGCTGAAATGGCTGACTCACTTTTTCGGGCTCCGGTTGTTCTTACTGGCCATAAGGGTACCGCTTCAAGTGATGCTCTAAATTATTGTCCACCATATTCTTCCGCTCCACTACCGGTCACCACTAACCGAGAGCAAGATGTTCGTTCCTCTCGGTCACCTGACCATGGGAACACAGAGAATGTATTCCCGACTTCCATCTGGGACCTTAATGGTAAATGTAGTATTGCTATTATAGTTTTGAATGGGTGCCATATACTCTCCAAACCGGTTGGGGTACACAATTATTTGAAACCTCTAGCTACGGAGAAGGATTGGAGCAAAATAGATACCATTATGCTGAATGCTTAATCAACAACAACATGCATATTTCTACTAAGGTTCATTTTGCTTTTCTTTCCTTTTTTTTGTGCTTATTTGCCACCCTCATTTCTGATGATTTAAAGACTAACCTTTCAGGCTAACCTTCTTGCCTCCGAGGGCCTACAAATAATGATACTTGATAATAGAGATTTTCAGTCCGAGGGGGATCAACTTGCTGAGTGCCTTCCAGCCTTAGAAGCTAAACTTGCTCAAATGGAAGAACTCGAGGCCTGGCTGGAGCAAAGAGCAAGAAAAAAGGGTTCATAGTCAAGAATCCACTCAACATGCCAAACTTGTTAAGTTAAAGGTCAAATGCGCAGAGTTTTCGGATGTTGTTACATTGGCTGCCAGGTGTGAGTATGCTTTCGTGGAAAGAATCAGTGACTTGGAAGCTAACTTATGCTCCCAGGTCTAGGAAGCTACTGCAACCGAAGAGAAAAGAGTTGGAGTAAAGGTTCGAAAGTTTATGGATTAAAATCATGAACACGCCAAAACTAATTCTAACATGTCGGGGCCTACAACATTTTAGATATTGACAACGAGCGACTGTAGCCGAAGATCCAAAAACTTCGAGCCAGATTCCGAGCTCAAGATGATTCTTTCTTGCTTGAGAAAACTCATGTTGTTTACAGTATGAGGAGAAACACTATGGAGGATACCAAAAATGGCATTGAAATATAGATGATTGCATTGTCGAAGCTCTTGCTTTAGAAATAACCTCCTTCGAGAATATTCCTTCCCGGACCACTGCTTCAATCTCTTCGAATACTTGCTCCGAGTCCTCAGAATTTGATGAGGAAGGTAAAGACGAAGGTGAAGAAGTTGTGCCCGAAAATGAGCAAACTTTAACTCCAAAATATGTAGAATAAGCTTCTTAACCTTCGACCTCTGCTAATAAAGTAGAATGATAATATACAAAGGTATTTTTGTTAAACAACCCTTGTAACTATAACCCTTGTACCTATTCTGGTCTCTCTTTTAGGCCCGAAATTTGATTTTGAAATGAAAAATATCTTTCTCCCTTAATTTCTCGGGGTTTTTAGTTAGCAAAAGATATCTTATTTCGGGGGTTTTAGTTAGCAAAAGATATCTTCTTGATCTATGCTTTTCTATTGATAAAGTCCGAAAATTCTCATAGCCGGTCAACTTTATTATACGGTATTTATGCTTCCTGTTTTTAACCTTTAACTAGAAAGATTTAATAAGAGATGGATCTTATATTTACGGTACTCTTAAAGAGGATGTCTCCTGTTCATTTCGGCACTTGTATTTGATGTTTAAGCAACATTCAAATAAAGGAAACACCACAGCTTTTGGACAAGAAATAAGAGATAAAAATAAAAGGACTTTCATTTATTCCTTCTATTTTCAAATACATTTAGACAAGCAAGAAAATTATATTTGCCAAATAAACGAACTACCAATACATATGGCTAATTTATATTTCTTATTTCTACGAGGATGGATGTATAGTCTCGGTCCTGACTTAAAGTGATTCATAACAACTGAACTTTTTAGTTCAAAACACGGTAACATGTTCCCTGGTTTCAACAGTCCCGGGTATTACTGCGTTACCGGACATTATACTTACTTTCTGAAACTAGCACTCACACTTTTAGTATTTTTGGTTACGATCTGACCCCGGTAGGAGTAGCTTCCACTCTAGTGTTCGAATACAAAGTATGAGGATTCGAGCACTGTATTTCCAGTTGCCGTCAGCAATTCATATTCATAGTATTCGTTATGTTGCCGCCTTGTAAAAACCTTGCCAGAAAGACTCATTTGGGACAAAAACTGGTCGAAGAAAAAAAGAGTGTAGTGCATACTTTTAGTATAATCATTAATCTTCAAACATTAGTACCTTTTGAGATAACTCACGTTTCGGTTGCTTCGAAATTTAACTCCTCTTGATTTTCCAGCTGAAATGAGCTTTTTTCCCGCTACAGCTAAAATTCGGTAAGGTCCTCCCCAATTTGGCCACTTTTTGGGTATTATGGGTCACTTTTGTAGAACCAAGTCTCCGACTTTGAAATAACAAAGATTTGTTCTACGATTACATCTTTCCATTCTTTGCTTCTATGCCATCATCCTCACATAAGCTAATTTTGGTGCTCATCAAGCAAATCCAGCTTAATCAATATAGCTTCAGCGTTTTCCTACTCGTTTGTCTGGGAAAACCTCATAGTTGGTTCACCTATCTCCATAGGAACCAGAGCTTCAGCTCCATATACAAGAGAAAAAAGTATTTCTCTCGTGCTTGATTTTGCCATGGTTTGGTACGCTCATAGTACTCTCGGTAACTGCTCAGGCCACCCATCTTTTGCATCCTCTAACTTCTTTTTGAGGTTTTGAATTATCACCTTGTTTGTTGACTCTGCTTGACCATTAGCACTTTGATGATACGAAGACGGCGTGATCCTTTTAATCTTCAATCCCTGTAAGAATTTTGTGATTTTGGAGACTACGAATTGTGGCCCATTATCACAAGAAATTTCTTTTGGTACTCGAAATCGACAAATAATATGATCCCAAATAAAATCTATCATCTATTATTCTCCAACCTTCTTGAAAGCACCTACCTCAACCCATTTAGTAAAATAATCAGTCATAATCGAAAGAAATTTTACCTGTCCAAGTCCTTGAGGCAAAGGTCAAACTATATCCATCCCTATTTCATAAACGGCACAATGACGCAACTGGATGCAAAAATTCGGCCGATTGGTGTACTAACTGAGCATAACATTGATAATCACATTTTTGCACAAACGTCTTAGTATTTTTCTCCATTCGAGGCCAATAGTAACCGACTCTCAATAACTTTAGCACCAATAAATATGCTCATAATTACCCCAACTCCTTCATGAATTTCCTTCATTACATAATCAGTTTTTGCTGGTCCTAAGCATCGAGCCACAAACCCTAAAAAGATCTTCGGTATAATTGTCCATCAACAAGACAATACTGGGCAGCTTTTGTTATGAGTGCCCCGGATGCTTTAGAATCCTCAAGCAATTTGCCATGCCTTAAATATTCAATAAATTCATTCTCCAATCCTAGATTAGGTTTGTTGAATATACTTCTCAATAACCATCCATATCTAGTACTGAATGCAACAACTATATAACTGAGCCGTAATCAGTGCCCTTAAACTCCGTTGAAGACCTCAAGTTAGGTTGTGCATTAGCCTCTACGTTCTACTCTCTTGGAATATGGATCACGAATCACTCCCTGAACCGGGAAAGTAAAAATGGACTTTGTTTAAGTACTGTTGCATACGTTCTTCTTTACGTAACAAAATTCATATGTATGATTGACCATCAACTGAGAATCACACTTTACTTCAATCACCTCAGAGCCTAGTCCTCGAGCTAATTCAAGTTCTGCAACCATAACCTCATACTCAGCTTCATTGTTAGTTAAAGGAACAATATGGAATGCTTTAGGATTTTTCCTGAAGGAGTTGTTACTACTATCCCAAGACCAGACACTTTCACGTTGGATACGCCATCAATAAACAATATTCAGCCTCCGGACATAGTCCCCGATACCAAAACTACTTCCTTTGGCTAAAGGCATTATCTCATCCATAAACTTGGCCAAAACTTGTGACTTGATTGCAGTATGTTGTTTATGTTCAGTATCAAATTCACTAATTTCAAGCGTCTATTTAGCCAATTGACCCAATAACTTAGGTTTATGAAAGACGTTTCTCGGGAGGGGGGGGGGGGAAGTCGTCACAATGGCTATAGGGCGACATTGAAAGTAGGGCCTAATCTTTCGAGAGGCAACTACGAGAGCTAGAGCCAACTTTTTTAGGTGCGGATATCGAGATTCCGTACCTGATAACATTTTAATAATATAATAAATATCTTATTACGTACCTTCATCTTCCCGAACTGGATTTGCACTTATCTCTACTTCTGACACTTTCAAATATATTAACAATTGTTCTCCATCCTTCGGTTTGGACATCAAAGACGGGCTTGGCGAGCATTTCTTCAAATCCTTTAACGCTTCCTGGCATTCCGGTGTCCACGAGAAGTCCTTCTTCTATTTTAATAATGAAAAGAACCGGTAACACTTTTATGAGGATCAAGATATAAACCTACTGATGGTTGCTAATCTTTCGGTCAATATTTGCACCCCTTTTATACTATTCAATTTATCAGGAATACCTTTATGTCTTTGATCTTGCCTAGATTTACTTTAATTCCTCGTTGTGAAATCAATAAGCTAAGAATTTTTTCATATCCAACTCCAAAAGCACATTTCTCCGGGTTAAGCTTCATATTATACTTCCTTAAGATGTCAAACGTTTCTTATAGATGAATCAAATGGTCCCCTGCACTAAGAGACTTAACCAACATGTCATCAATATGAACTTCCAGAGTTTTACTAATTAAATATTCAAACATCTTATTTACAAGCCCCTGATAGGCGGCTCCGGCATTTTGGAGCCCAAATGGCATTATATTATAACAGTAATTAATAATTGGATCTTGCGGGTGCATCCTTATTTGATTATACCCGAGCTACGCATCAAGGAAACTAATCAACTCATGCCCAGCCGTGGCATCAATCATTTGATCGATGTTCGGCAATGAGAAAAAGTCTTTAGGGAAAGTCTTATTAAAATCTTTAAAATCTACACGCATTCTAAACTTATTATTCTTTTTGGTATTACCACTACATTAGTTAACCATTCAGGATATCACGTATTGAAGCTATATTGAATAACCTGGTTACCTCTTCCTTAACAAATCTACTTTTTTTGCTTTAGTGGAATGAAATTGGGGTCCAAGCTTACCTTGTGAACTGCCACTTCAAATGGGATACTTGTCATATCTAAGTGAGACCATACAAAACAATCAGCGTTAGCCTTAAGAAACAATATTTTACATCTCCCAAGTAAACCTTTCTTTCTTTCCGGGAACTTAATAAATAAAGTGACTTGTTCGAGTTCTTTTAGGGTTGACTTTGTTGCATTCGTATCTTTCGGTACCTGAAAAGATTTGGGCACCTGGTAAATATCGGGTGTCTCCTCCTTGCTACGGTCTCTTTTCGGTATTGCCATTGGTATTAAACTGGATGTTGATATTGGTTCATGTAATTGCTATTTATTGACTCCATTTGCCTTACTGCTAGACAAAAAAAACTGCATTCATTTCCCTTGCAGCGGGCTGATCACCTCTAATATGCTTAATTCCATCAGGTGCTCGGAATTTTAGCAACTAGTGATAGGATGATGGAACAACTTTCATATCGTGGATCCACGACCTATCGAGAATCACGTTATACCCTATATCACCACCCACAACTTTAAATAATGTAGATTTCATTACACCTTCAGCGTACGTAGGCAGCATGATTTCTCCTCTAGTTGTCACACTTGTTAAATTGAATCCTGCCAAAAGCTTTATTATCGAAACTATGTTACCCGTTAGCTTTGCTTTCTCTAGGACTCTTAATTGAATAATATAAGCCGAACTACCTAGATCAACCAACACATGCTTAATTTTAAAATCTAAAACATTTAAAGATATTGCCAGAGCATCATTGTGTGGTAAAGTTAAGTCATTTGCATCTTCCTCACTATAAGTATTTTTATCATCCTCTAGTACTTCTTGGATCCTCGTTCCATGTGTGACCGATGTCTTTGTCTTCCTTGCAGTCGAAAATGTTACCTCATTCACTCCAACTCCTCCAAAAATTATGTTTATATTGAGACGAGGAGACCATGCTGCTTTCGCCGGTTTCATTGTACCACGATCTTTACCGTGATTATTCTTAGCCAGATAACTTAAGAACTCTCTAAGATGATTATTTTCAGCAACATTGCTACCTCTTCATGAAGATGTCTATAGTCCCCAGTCCTATGACCATGTGTACCATGGAATTCAACTACAAACTAGGATCTCCTTGCCTAGGGTCCGATCAAATTGGTTTTGGGAACCTTGCTTCCTTTATGTTCCTCACGGCAGAATCCAACTCCACCAAGCTAATATTGAAATTATAATCTGATAACCAATGATAGCTTGAATCCCCGGACCCCAATGGCTCTTTATCTTGCAAAGTCCTGCTACTTCATCCATAATCAGTCCTCCTATTCGGTCCAGATCTTTCCAACAACTGATAACCTCTAATTCCACGTCCTTGCCATGCCTTTGAATCTGAACTTCATTTGACACATACGGTTGAAAACAACTCCTAGATGACCTCCGGTCCACATCGAGGTCATTCTTGGACCTTTCTAGATTCCGATCATGATTTCAACTTTTGAAAGACATCGGGGAATCCAACTGATCGTTTTCAATCATAATTTTTTATTCATAGAAGTTATGATTAGCACATGCGGTTTCTTGAAATTCCAACAAACTCTCCTTCAACTTCCTTGAGGCATCGGAGCTTAAACAATTAATACCCTTGGTAAATGCTTTTGCTACTTATTTATCCGGTACTGCCGGCAACAATATTCTCTCCTTTTGAAATCTGATCACGAACTCTCATAGTAACTTTGGGTCTCTTTGAGCGATTCTAAAAATATCTGTGTTCCTAGCTTGAACTTTCCTCGCTCCACCGTGAGCTTTGATGAAAGAATTTGCAAGCATTTTAAAAGAGTCAATCAAGTATTCAAGTAAAAGTGAATACCATGTTAAATCCCCTTTCGTTAGGGTTTTGCCAATTTTCTTTAGCAAGATTTATTCGATCTCATATGGAGCCACATTGTTTCCTTTCACAGTTGTGCTATAAGTTGTAACGTGTTCATGTGAATCTGATGTTCCATCATATTTTGGAATATCTGACATCTTGAATCTATTTGGGATCAAATTCAAAGCCACGCTAGGTTCGAACGGCAATTGTATATACTTTTTCGAGTCCGGGATCTTTAAGATCGGAGGTGCCCTTGGAATTTGATCGATCCGAGCGTGAAATTCCTTAGCATTCGAGCATTTATTTCTCTCATGCACCTCATGAGTTCGGTCTTTAAAGGATCATCTGCTTTGTTATTATTTCTAAATCCATTGCCTTCACTGACTGCATGGTTATTTTTCGATCTAAACTCCTCTCTGGAAGCGATGTTACCTGTTCCTGGTGCCGTTTGATTTATAGGAGCGCCAGGAGAGGCTCGAACTCCACTATTTGAATTATTTAAAGCCACATATAACACTTATTGAAGCTCAGTCATACCTGTTCTTGTCTTGAGAAATGATTCATAATTTTTCATTGTTGTGCTCTTAAAACTTTTACGGTATCGGTCACGGGCTCGTCAACCAAATCATCAAGAGTAAGGCTCCTTGCACGTCGAGTATTTCTTTCCACCTAGCTCGGAGTTGATTCGTTCCCATCAATATGGGTTGCACCAGTTGAATAATCATGTTGAGTTTCATCATGTAAACTGCCCACATGCTCGTTATTGTTGTTCACTCACATTCAACAAGTTGTTGACATCATTTTGTGTCATAACTGTAGTATGCTTAAAAACAGAAAAACTTTAAAGCATGTTAGTATAAGATGAGCAGATCAAAATAACACCACAATTGTCTATGTCCCACGGTTGACGCCAACCTGTTTACCCCTAAAAAAGGTATAATCGAATTTATAAACGTGATTTATAGACACGTGGATTAAATTGATATGATTAATAAAATAACAAAGAATAAATGAAACAAAATAAACATAATTAAAGGAAAAAAAAGCGTGGATTTCATATTGATCCCACCGAAACTAAGAATAACTAGAAAATCTTGATAACAATCTTATGAAGCTTAAGTAAATGGGAGAAAGACTTATAGTCTTTGTAATTCTAGTATTTCGTGTCCTTACATCGAGTACAAATGTTGTTATTTATAGTTAAATCTAAGGAGACATGACCCTCAAATCACACCCTGTTAAAGATGAATAAAAACCGCTCTTTGATGACTGCGTAATGTTGGGAATAAATGCTATGATTTTCTGTAACGACTGCTCCTTTAATGCTGCTCTCTGGCCTGTAACTTACTCTCAAATTCTTTTCCCCAACCTTTATGTCCTTAAAATTTACACAATACTGGTCACATGCTCGTATCCGGTATTAACTATCTGCTGTCTTATCTCCACCTTGTCATCACTACCACGTATCTGTTTGAGAAATGTACACCTGTAAGCTACAAATTTTTCCCAATACACATAGACAAGCTATAGGGTGGAGTCAAGAACAAGAATGGGCATTTAAATTTGCAAATGGAAAGAACGCCAAAGCTGAAACTTATAGAATGGTGCTGGAGTTTTGATCTTTTTTTACGGGGAAGTAAGGAAGATAAGGAGGAGATAGAAGATAGTAGCTTAGCAGTTTTGTAGAGGTTATATTGCTGATCATCTCTAGGGATTCTGTGTTAGGATTGTTATACTTTTTTTCCTTTGGTAATTAAAAATTTACTTACCAAAAAAATAGTATTTAAATGAATCCATATCGTTTTCGCTATCTATTGGAGATACCTATTTATGTGGAAAAGATCCATATATCTACCTAAAATACTTTGTGATTTTATTCGTTCAATGTTTCATGAATTTTTATTCAATGTTGTAGACTTGCGGTTACTCACTTAAATGTATCAGTCATAAAAGCATGTTTTAGATGGTATTAATTAATATTCCACTTCAAATGGTGTTTGCCAGAGAGAGAGAGTCTGTCGAATTCTCATGTAATAGGGAGTAAACTAAGAGCAATCCATAATATACATTACTACTTCCTAAAAGTTGTAAATGATCAATCAACAAATATCATTAGTACAACTTTGCTTCTTTTTTAGACAATTTTCATTGAAAGAAATACGCCCATCACCTTTCTAAATATCGGAAAGGATCAAATATGTCCCTGTACTATTAAAAATAGTTTAAATATATCCTCCGTTTTACTATCCGTTCAATTAAGACCTTATCGTTACACTATGAAATAAATATACCCCTAATTTAAACGGAATGACACGTGGCAAACTGAGAATCAAATACCCATCCCCAATTTTAGTACCCAATTTCAAGCTAAACCCACCCCTGACCATTAACCGACCCAAAGGAGAGAAAAAAATGTCAAAGAGTTGAAGACTTACAGTCATGTGTGATTAAGGGGAATGAGGGAAGGGTTAGACTCGTTCAAAATCACCCGTCGGCCTCGTCACCGGCGAACGCCCCTCATTCTCCGCCAAATCTTTCATTTATTATTACTGAGTATTTTTTTGTTCTTTCTTTCCTTTTTTTATTTTAGTTTCTTTCATTAATTCTTCAACCCATTTCTTACTCTTAACCTTCAAAATTTTATAGCACAACTCCAACCAAAACTTTACTTCAGTTCACCAAAATAACAACAGAAATCTCAAAAAAGCTTATTCTCAAAAGATATAATTTTTCCATTTTTTCTTATAAACACTTGAGTTCAAACAAGTATACAAAGAAGAAACAACCTTCAAAGTTCTAATTCTTTTTTCAATTTTCTCACTTCCAAATTTCTTCCCGTATAGCTTTCCAGAAACAAAAAATGCATTAAAAATTGCAAAAAGGCGAGATCAGAAAGAAATAGAGAAGAGAAAGTTTGTTCTGATTACTAGGACAAAGCATCGAACATGTGAATTGCAATCTTTATGAAACTTCTTCTTGTACTTCTTCACTTATTTGAATGAATTATTTTGAAGAAAATCGTAAGGGGAGCAACAGAGCTATGCACGACAGAAAATGAAATCTTAAGGGGGGAGGGGGAGTTGGTGGGTTTGGTCTTCAATGAGAAAATGAAAAGGATATTGAAATTTGAAAGGGAATGGGTCGGGTAATGGGCTAAAACGGGGTGGATTCGTAAAGGGAATCGGGTATTAAAATTGGGGATGGGTTATTTGATTTTCAGCTTGCCACGTGTCATTCCGTCTAAATTAGGTGTATATTTATTTCATAGTATAACAGTAAGGTCTTAATTGAACGGATAGTAAGACGGAGAATATATTTAAATTATTTTTAATAGCATATGGATATATTTAACTCTTATCCGTTCCAAATAACATTGTTAAACATTGGTTTTCTATAGCTGAAGGATGAAGGTGAATCTGACGTTTAACTAGAAAAATGAAGGCGCATAAAACGTTGCAGCCTGCAGGTTTGATTTGGAGTATTAACAGCTTGTTTGGATGGTTGTTATCCATGGTATTGTATTGTATTGTTATCGCAAAACAATGCTTGTTTTGATTGTTTATTTAAAATTGGTTGTATCGTATTGTTAAATTCATTGTTCCGGAACAACCAAAACCCCCATTTTATGAAACAACCGATTTGGTGTGGTGGGACCGTTTCCTATTTTCTTTTCCAATTGTGCCCTTACTTATTACTCTATAATTCTATTTTTTTATTTTTTTTATTTTATTTTAACTCCAATTCTCCAACCTATTGACCTACTTTATCTTCTTTCATCTTTTCTAGAGTTGGTTTGCCCCGTTCTTATTATCCAAGTCTCTCTTAAATCTTTTGTCTCTTTCCATCGTTATAATTAATTTTTTGTTGCTAATATTAGTTAACCTTTTTTTCCAGGTTTTTGCTCTTGTTTTCAAGTTACATAATTAATCATAAATTAGTAGAAAGAGGTTGTCTTAAGTTATCTTTATGTGTAGTTCTTGATAAATTTTATTTAAAACAAGTGGGGGTATTTTAGTGAACTTATCAGTTACAGTACAGTACGATACAGTCAAACCAAACAACAAAATATTATTTAACAACAACAAACGATACAATCTATTCAAACATTGTATCCATAAAACGATACAATACAATACAATACAATACATTATAAAATGATGGATAACAATGATCCAAACATAGTGTAAATGGAAAAGGGTTCAAAATGCCCATAAACTATTGGAAAAGGTTTAAAAATATCCTTCATCCACCTATTGGGCTAAAAATACCCCTCCATCCACCTTTTTAGTTCACTTATGCCCTTTGACTGTTACGTCAATACTGAATTAAAAATAATTATTATTTTTTTTGTAAAACTTAAAAAAAAATATTTCACAAAATATTTTCGTTTATTTAAACTAATGCACCAGTAGTCCACTAATGTAGTAAAGTCTTATTCTTCTTTTTTTTTTTCCAGTTTTTACAAAAAACAATTCAGTTATTACAAAAAATATTTTTTTTTATTTTTTTAAAGCATTTTTTTTCTAAAACTGAAAAAATTTTGTAAAAACAGAAAAAAAAATGTTTTTAATAAAGCATTTAATTTTGTAAAAACTGAAAAAAAATATTTTCAACACTTTTCGTTTTTGAAAAATATTTTTTTTCAGTTTTTTTAAAAAAACGATTTTTTTTTTCGTAAAGACAAACTGAAATACGAAAATAAAATCAAATGTTTTAAAAAACTAAAAAAATGAAAAAAAAATATTTTGTTGAAAATATTTTTTTCAGTTTTTAAAAAGCGAAAATATTTTTTTTCTGTTTTTACAATTGTTTTTTCAGTTTTTACAAAAAAATGCTTTAAAAAACTGAAAAAAATAAAAATAAAATATTCTTTTTTGTAAAAACTGAATTGTTTTTTGTAAAAACTGAAAAAAAAAATAAGAATACTTTACTAAATTAGTGGATTATTGGTGCATTAGTTTAAAAAAAGGAAAATATTTTGCAAAATATTTTTTTAAGCTTTACAAAAAGAATAATAATAATTTTTAATTTAGCATTGACCTAACGGTCAAAGGGCATAAGTGAACCAAAAAAGTGGAAGGAGGGGTATTTTTAGCCCAATAGGTGGATAAAGGGTATTTTTAAACCTTTTTCAATAGTTTAGGGGCATTTTGAACCCTTTTCCGGTATTAAAAGTATTTTTGATTACGGAAATAACAAATTAATTGATTGATTTTCAAGTAATCCTAACATTCAGTTCTCGTCACAAGAATCAAGCATTAATATGAGGTCATGGCTTTAGATTAATAATAAAAAGGGTATAGTATGATGTGCGGATTAGACGTACGTCACAGGTAAGTGCAGAAGAGTTGAAGGAGAAATTCAAAATAGCCAGATTTACGAGTGGTAATTGAAAAATCGCCACAATTTCAAAAGTAATCGAAATTTAACCACTTTTCATGTAAAGATAAATCTGAACAAAAACACTGTTCAAAATCCGGTAAATATTCCAGCATAATATATTGGAGTTCCAGTATAATATACTGGTCCAGTATAATATGCTGGAAGTTCATATACAGGTGCTCCAATCTCCAGTATATTATGTTGGAACTTTCTGTGTGTTGGAGATTCATCACAATATGCTAGAAGTTCATATACAGGTGCACCAATCTCCAGTATATTATGTTGGAACTTTCCGTGTTGTAGCAAAATAGTGGCTATTTTTTAATGACTTTGCAAACGCTGACTATTTTTCAACAACCAATCCGAAAACTGGCTAGCCCGTGCTATTTTCACCGAACCTAGGGCTGTCAAATTTGGCCCAAGCCTAAATGATCCACCGAACCCACCCAATATTGGGCTGGTTATTGACCCGCCTATTTATTGAACTCAGCCCATATTGACTCAAATCATCTCAATCATTTAAAGTTATGCTAATTTTTAGTCCAAATTGATTCAAGAGTAACTTTGCCAAAATATATCAGAATTTTTTTTTTGATATATTATATATGACTATACCAAAAGAAAAAAAAAAGTCTTATTTAGTAATTATACAATTCATAACAAAATTATACATATTAATTAAACTTGATAAGAGTCGAACGGGTTGGACTATGACCCAAATTATAGTCCATTCTTGATCCAACCATCTTAACCCAAGTAATTTTTGGGTGGGTCAAATTTATTAACTCAACCCTTTTGGACCTGCCCAAAATCGACCCAATCCGCTCGTTTGACACCAATGGGAACCCATTATTTACCTTGTTTCAGATCTTACATCATTTGCCATATGAGAATTCTCGGTTATAAAAAAATAATTATCAATCTAACTCAACAATCAGTAAAAATAGCTCAAACCAAATAGGCTTTGTATACAACAAAGTGTACTACTGCTCTAGATATGTTTGTTTCTTCTTGGTTTGCACAAGGAAAATTTGGGGAAATTGAAATAATTAAAGCCAAACGGGAACCTAGTAATATCACGAAAGATTTGGTTTGACATTTAAAAGGAAACAAATGTCAAAAAAGGGGGGAAAAATCGGTCCAAGAGCAATAATAATAATTTGATTCAAAATTTCAGTTTCTTTAGTAAATATTTACAGTTATTTACATTGATACGCGTCTAGAAAAGAAGATATAAGAGTTTTGAATTCTTGATTCTCCTAATATTCTCTGCCCTTTTTAACTAGACTAGAAAAGGGTCCTCTGTTTCTCTTATACTGAAGTAGCAACCAAAGGGTTCACTTTCAGCAAAGGTATATTCCATAAAATTCAGTCTTTTAACTTGATATTGAACTTGGGTTGTCTCCGTTTCACTTCTTGGATTTAGTTTTCACATGCACTCAGTTGATCGTGACTATGTGCTTTTGTTATTCTAGTATTTGTTTGTATAACTGTTTAGTGTATTGTTGTGGTTTCAAAGACTTGATTTTGGAAAAAGGTTTGACGCTTTGTTAGGGTTATTTCATGTGATTCTGATGGAAAAGTTTTTTAACATGTTTTGGTGGGAAAAAAATTAATGTCTTGAACCTGTATGATTTATACTTTTTGCTGTGTTAGGGCAAAAAAGAAAAGCAAAGTAACAAAAATAATGACTGATTCCAATTAAAACTAAAATCCTGTCGAATGGAAACAGTATTGTTTTCTTAAACAATAAGATAGCTTCAGAATTGTGATGACCATAGTGGGAGTATGCAGCGGCGGCCCCAGGATTTTCACTCAAAAACTTTAAAAAGTAAATAGGTGAAGAAGCCAAGGAGACACATCATCTAATATATATACATAAGGATTTTGACATTATATATGTCTGCCCCCAGCTTCGCCCATGGGAGTATGAGTATGAGGGAACATTTTGTTTCTTAGGCAGAGGTGGTTTGAATTTAAAATTGATGGGTTCAACTTTTAGGGTTTTTAGCGCTCAACTTATTGTACTTCAAAAAGTATGGGTTTAGTTTTAATATTTGTTAAAACTTAATGTTTTTTCATTTTGTTAAAAGTGAAGTGCACATTCTACAAATAGCGGGAGATGCGTGACATATGGTCTATTATAGATCATTCAGGAGATATATTAATAAGAAACTGATAACTGGATATGTAATGGAACTTATCTTGAGTGAAATGGATCTCCTGTTTCCCTGTCACCATTACTCTTCTATATCTTGGTATGAGATGAGTGCTAGTGCATCTGAAATATTAAAGAGTTAGATTGTAGTGACTCCTGCTGTTTAGGCTGAATGTATCATCAAATGCAGTGGATAGTGAAGTGTGACAAAAATGCACGAATGAGCTTCCACTGCATACGTTGACCCTTCTTTGTGTTTCTTTGGGCATGAATTCCCTACTTCTTGCCGTCCTGTTGTTTCTGTTGGTCTTGTTGATTCCTTTCTCTTTAAGGACAAAGGGGACATTCATGTGCTATTAGCTGGTGATTTTTACTAGAAATATGTAAATCTATCTGACCTCAGTTGAGGGGAGGCTGAGAAAACATTACAGACAAAAGTTTATACGAATGAGCTGATATTTTGAACATATTATACAATGATTATGCGTAATGAGCTGATACTTGTAGCTCTTGCAAGATGGCTGATGTTGAGGATATTCAACCACTTGTTGTTGACAATGGAACTGGAATGGTCAAGGTTAGTTAGCAAAACGTGCTTGCAATTCTGTATTACTCCTTATGTGACTTATTAAGGTACAAATGACTGAGTTATTTGTTTCTTTAGGCTGGTTTTGCTGGGGATGATGCTCCACGGGCTGTTTTTCCAAGTATAGTTGGTCGTCCTCGTTACACTGGCGTCATGGTTGGAATGGGACAAAAAGATGCCTATGTTGGCGATGAAGCTCAGTCTAAAAGAGGTATTTTGACTCTAAAATATCCGATTGAACATGGCAGAGTAAGCAACTGGGATGACATGGAGAAAATATGGCATCACACATTTTAAAATGAGCTCCGTGTTGCTCCCGAGGAGCATCCCCTCCTTCTGACAGAGGCACCACTTAACCCCAAGGCAAACCGAGAGAAAATGACTGAAATAATGTTCGAGACATTCAATGTGCCAGCCATGTATGTTGCAATCCAGGCTGTTCTTTCTCTGTATGCTAGTGGGCGTACAACTGGTAAGCAATAGATGATTTACCAACGTACTCTAGTTCTTTATCGTTTTGTGTTACTAATACGTTTGTTATTTTCCAACAAGGTATTGTGCTTGATTCTGGTGATGGTGTGAGCCACACTGTCCCTATCTACGAGGGATATGCACTTCCCCATGCTATCTTGCGGTTAGATCTTGCTGGTCGTGATCTTACAGATTATCTCATGAAGATTCTCACAGAGAGAGGGTATTCATTTACCACTGCTGCTGAACGTGAGATTGTTCGTGATGTGAAGGAGAAGCTTGCATATGTTTCAATGGATTTTGAGCAGGACCTAGAGACTTCAAAGAATAGCAAGGATGTCGAGAAGAGCTATGAGCTTCCAGATGGGCAAATACTCACAATTGGCGCGGAGAGGTTCCGCTGTCCTGAGGTCCTCTTCCAACCATCATTTATCGGAATGGAAGCAGTTGGAATTCATGAAACAACCTATAACTCAATCATGAAGTGCGATGTGGATATTAGGAAAGATTTATATGGAAACGTGGTGCTTAGTGGTGGCTCAACTATGTTTCCAGGGATAGCAGATCGTATGAGCAAGGAAATCAGTGCTCTTGCTCCAAACAGTATGAAGATTAAGGTTGTTGCACCACCTGAGCGGAAGTACAGCGTCTGGATTGGAGGATCAATTCTAGCTTCCCTCAGTACTTTCCAGCAAGTTAGTCTCTCCTTGCTCTATTTGACTGATCATTCAATCAATCAACTATGTCTTAGTCCCAAAAAATTTGTTCTAATAGTGAATATCTTTTCCATAACTTCTTTAAGACAAGCGCTTAGCACTAACTTCTACTTGTGGTGCAGATGTGGATAACTAAGGGCGAGTATGATGAATCCGGTCCTGCAATTGTCCACAGGAAGTGCTTCTAAGAGTGGTTTGTGAACTTGAATCCTCCTTGGCTTAATTTCATCTAACTAATGCTATTTGTCAGGGATCCGCTTCTCTTTTTGAAGTGATACCCAATCTTGCGAGTAGCATGATATGCTAATCTTGCTGATTTGGGTTTATGCTATTATTTCAAGTGATTTGGCTAGTAAACCAAGAAAAGGTGGATTAATTGTGACTAATGTCTGTTCTATTGCTTTTCAGGTTATGGACAGTTGGTTGTAGTTTTCTTGTAAGCAGAGGTTTATCAGTTTTATGGATCGTGGATTTCCTTGCCTTTGTTGAACAATATTTACAAGTATTATATTCATAAGTTGTCGTAGGATTTCCGTTCCAGGTTTTGGTAGCAGAAGGATAGTTCTATGTTTTAATGCTTTGGAGTCTACATGGGTAGGGATTGGACTTTTGTTTAGCTTTGAAGATGTTGAAAAAAAACGCTGATGTTATCCAATTGAATGCGTAGATTCTTGTCTATTTTGAAATTAACTGCAAACCAGTTTTTAGGTGATATGAATGTGTGCCATTATGGTTTGAGAATTCTATAGGCCAATGCAGTTTACACTTTACTGTTGATTGCAAAAGCGACACAATGGATAATTAACTGCAAGCTTACTATACAAATAGTTAAGTAAATTCAAGTTCTTATGCTCATGAATCATGTAGCCAATTGCCCGGCTGGTTGAGATCATTCTACCATCTCGTCCCTGTCGATGCTGGTGATCGATTCCTTCGCTAATTGTCCCTTTTTGTGTTTACTTATTTAGTCTTTTTTTTTTTTTTTTTTTTTTTTTAAAAGAATTCTCTTGCAACTGATAGACCTTTAAAGTACGTTTTGAGCAGTCTTATGAGAATGTTTGACCATGGTCTAAAATTTTTTAAGTTATTGCAAACATTAGTCTCTAATGTTTTGTGAGCAAAACCAAAAATTACATGAGCAAATATTAGACTCCAGTCTAACGTTGTCTGGAAGAGTTAATTGCATAACTTTCAAAAATAGGGGCAAAATTTAAAAAAAGGACTCTGTTGGCACCTATATTGGCGATTTAGATATCCGAACCATTTACGGTACCTAATAATTTAAAACCAGGTCAAAAGCCAGAAATTCACTTGCCTACTCAACCTTTCTCTCCCAAATAGAACCCAAAAATATCAAGGAAGCCCCGAAAGATGCAAATTGGATTACAGCCATGCAAGATGAGCTGCATCAGTTTGAAAGGAATAACGTCTGGCACCTGGTACCTAGACCCTCAGATAGAACCATTATAGGTACCAGGTGGGTATTCAGGAACAAGCTTGATGAACATGGAAACACTACAAGGAACAAGGCCAGGCTAGTGGTTCAAGGCTACAATCAGGAGGAAGGGATTGATTATGATGAAACGTTTGCTCCGGTCGCTCGCATGGAAGCTATTAGAATCCTAATTGCTTTTGCATCTCATATGGAATTCACCTTGTTCCAAATGGATGTCAAAAGTGCATTTCTGAATGGACTTCTTAAGCAAGAAGTTTATGTGAAGCAACCTGCAGGGTTTGAATGTCATGAACACCCTGAATATGTGTTTAAACTGGACAAAACATTGTACGGGTTGAAGCAGGCTCCTCGAGCTTGGTATGAAAGGCTGTCAAAGTTCCTCTTGGAAAATGGTTTTACATGAGGGAAAATTGACAACACCTTGTTCCTAAAGAAACGGGGAAGGAACCTGCTCATTGTTCAAGTCTATGTTGATGATATCATCTTTGGAGTAACAACTGACTTTCTGTGTGAAGAATTTGCAAAGCTCATGGGAAGTGAGTTTGGAATGAGCATGATGGGGGAGCTGAATTTCTTCGTGGGTCTTCAAGTGAAGCAGTCCACAAAGGGTACATTCTTTTGTCAGCAAAAATACATCAAGGAGCTCTTGAAGAGGTTTGGTATGGAAGCATCAAAAGTAATAGATACTCCCAATGCAACGGTTACTCGACTGGACATGGATGAAACTGGATCTCCCGTGAATCAAACTATGTATAGAGGCATTGGGTCCCTTCTCTATCTCACTGCCAGCAGACCCGATATTGTCTTCAGTGTGGGCTATGTGCAAGGTTTCAATCAAATCCCAAGGAATCTCATTTGAAGGTTGCCAAAAGAATTTTGAGATACCTTAAGGGGACACATGACCTAGTCCTGTATTACCCCTCAGGTGACAGCTTTAATCTCATTGGGTATGTTGATGCTGACTATGCAGGTTATCTTGTGGACAGGAAAAGCACTTCTGGAATGGCTCACTTTCTAGGGTCATGTCTCATCTCTTGGGGCACAAGGAAGCAGAATTCAGTGGCTCTTTCAACAGCTGAAGCAGAATATGTAGCTGCAGCATCCTGCTGTGCTAACCTCCTATGGATTAAGCAGCAACTGGAGGATTTTGGGGTGTTTACTGAGTGTGTGCCTCTTCTACGTGATAACACCAGTGCACTCAACATGGCTAAGAATCAGTTCAACACAAAACAACATAGCACATTGATGTGAGACATCATGTTCTGAGGGACAATGTGGAGAAAGGGCTGGTCTGTATGAAGTTCTGCAGCATGGAAGACCAAATTGCAGATATCTTCACCAAAGCACTGAGTAGGGAACATTTTGAAAGAAACAGGGTGAAGCTGGGGCTATTGAAGCCCAATTGAGTACCCAATTCCTCATCAATTGGCTATGAAAATCACCTTCAGGTAAAACTAGCTAAAGTGTTTTCTGGCCAAGTCTAACTCACTTCAATACCGTTGCAGGTAAACACGCATGATGAGAATAGAAGCTGTAGATGCATTGCATGGATGATGAAAGACGATTGAAAATTTTCAAAAACAGGTCAAGAACCTGGTTCTTGTACCAAAGGTTAGTAGTTCTATGCATTCTTTAATACACGTCTTGAAAAGGTACAAATATCAACAGCCATGTTATCCACCATTTCAGACCCTGCTGTTACGTCCCTTCACTTCAAATAGTTCCATCTCCCTCTGAAACGTTGCATCTCTCCAAGCACAACCGCCGTTTCAGAACCGGTTCCTATCTCTCTCTTCATAATTTTCCACTCTCATTAAAACCTTTCTCCTTTTTTCACAAACCATAGTCCTTCATTAGAACTTCACCAAAGAACTTTCTCTCTATCTCTTCAATGGCTGACACAAACTCCGAAATCCCTGCCTCAGTCGTCTCTAAAATTGAAAAACCCACTGAATCCTCCGTCCCCAATGAGTCTTCTGTAACCACTCCTACTCTTATCTCTAACATCACTCCTAACCCAGATTCCCCGTCTCCCTCCAGTTCTAAGTTGACTATCCCAGAAACCCCTAAAAGTGTTGATCCTTTTTCTCTATCTTCTGAGTTTCCCACTGATAAAGGAAAAAGGAGAACAGGGTACAAATCCTGAGGTCACAGAGGTTTCCGTCATTATTGCTTCAAATTTCGTGGTGGCCATGGAGCCTATTGAGGAAGAAAATGTCGCGACCATCTTTGTGGTATCTGCTCATGGCGTCTTACATGAGATAATTTCTCAGAGGAACGAGATACAAGGTATGGGGGAAGAAGGAGCCATGGTGGCTCTTGAGGGCTCTACACTAGCAGAAACTATTGGGCCCTCTCGCGAAGAACCTGACCGCTCTCCGGAGGAGATAGGTCAGGGTTCTCACTCCCATGCCAGTTCTGCTCCTGCATTTGCTGTTGCGCCCTTGGACATTCAAGTCCCTGAGATGAGGTCTAGTGATGAGGAGGATCTAGACAACATTGCTCTTGATACTTCATAGTCAAGCGAAGGGTAGCATCCACTCCTGAGTCTTCTACTAAGAGGCCTACTACTAGGTTGCAAGCAAAGGTAGCCTATAACTCCGCCCTTCAAAAGAGCAGAAAAAGCAGTAAGAAGAAAAGGAGAAAATTGGTGAAAGACAATGTTATAGTGTGTGATAAGGCTGTTCCAGTGGTGGAGGTTGAGGAGGAAACAACTGAAGAACCTAGTTCCCTAGTGAGAAGGTCCCAGAAGAAGAAGGAATCTGCTTCCACAGAGAATGTAACAACCCCCAGTTCAAAGTTGAAGGATGTTGTGAGTGAGTTCTCCGTTTCTGATGAGGATATGTCGGTCAAGTCTAAGGGATAAGGAAAATCAAGTGGTGGGAAGTCTGGCAAACGAAAATCCGAAACCGTTAATGAACCTGGTTCTTTGAAAAAGATGAGGAGTAAAACTAGTTCTGCTTCAGAACGCTTAAGGCACCAAAAGGTCCTGCTGGGTCGCACTTTTGACCCAGCAATTTCTGATATGGCTGGTATGCGTCAAGTTCTTGCAATGGTTGAGTTTCAAAGATGGGGGCATCTGTTCCAAATGGATGCACCCAAAGTGTATGAGGATGAGGTTCAAAGCTTTTATGCCAGCCTCTTTCCCGTTGATACTGACCATATCTGTTCCTTGGTGAATGAGGTGGACATTGTGTTTGACATCAGTCTGCTTGGAGATATTCTAAAGGTCCCTATGGTTGGTGTGTCTAGTGTGGAAGATGCGTGTCGGTATAATTTTTGGAATGCTGTGGTAAAGAATAATGCGAACCAAAAGGGGGACCAAATTCACAAGAAGTCATTACTCCCTGTTTATCACTTGCTCTTCGAGTTGGTGAACAAAGTTCTGTTGCCTCGTGCTGAGAGGAGGTCCATGACTTCTAAGTCTGACGTGTTTTTGATGGAGCAACTGGATAGCTTTACCCCTATCAACCTGCCTGCTATCATGATTGAACACATGCAAAAAGTGGCAACCTTTAAGGATGGTAATCATGGTCTTCCATATGGATTTCTGCTTACGCAATTGTTTAAGTTTTTCAAGGTGCCGTAGGGGCAAGGCAAGGTAGGAACCAAGAAGCAGACCTTCTCACAAACAACGTCGGAAGAATGTGAGTCCATAGAGAAGAATGGGGGGTTAGGTAGTACATCAACCATCTCACAGCTCATTAATGCTCAAAATAGTGCAACTGAGGAGATTCGAAGGTTGAAGGCTAGGAATGCTATCCTGGAAGGTCAGCAGGCCCAAGGGGCTCTGGAGTCAAATGAGGAAGTGACTCGTCTGACAAAAGAGAATGTTGATCTCAGGGCACAAGTGGAGAACCTCAAAGCAGAACTGCTCAATAAGCAAAAGTCGGCCAATGACCGCATAGACCTAGTTCTCCAAACTCTTGATGCAGCTTCCAAGCCCTCTACTCCTAGTGCCCCTTAAGTAACTCTTTCAGTGACCAGTTTCTGGATTGTCTCTTGTTGTTTTATTGACTTGGCAGTTGTGTTTGTTTTCTTTTGTTTTGATGTAGTTGGGATGTATCAGTACTACTCGCGTTTTCAACAGTCCAAAAGCAAAGGCATATGTTTTATATATAAAATCTATTCTCTTTTGTTATCTCCATGCTTGTATTTTCTGTTTCTCTTCTCTATCATGTTGTGTGCACATATGTGGCATGAGTTAGCTAGGCTAGACTTCTTTAAGTTGTTTGCCTGCTTGTGTATTTTTAATGATGCCAAAAGGGGAAAGCATAATTGAAACAGGGATCTGATTAGGGGGAAACACAAAGTCAGGGGGAACTTCTGAAGTTCCTGTTACTCCATCTGGTTATTTTTCGCTCTAAATACATGTTATCAATATCTAAGTTTGTCATCATCAAAAAAGGGAAAATTGATGGGGTTTTCAATGTCTTTGCCTTATGTTTTGATGATCTAACAAACTTACTGTCAAGAACCAGATATGAAACCTGACACACATTACAAATGAACGGATTCCAGCCAAGACTCCAGCTAATATGAAATGCTGCAAGTGTAGAAAATAGAGAAACAAGACAAGGACCTGATCTCGTGTGTTTCCCTGACAGCAGTACGAAAGTCAACTGTGCACAGCTGGAAAGTGACTGCCACTTGAAACAGGGATCTGATTAAGAGGGAAGCATAAAGTCAGGGGGAACTTCTGAAGTTCCTGTTACTTCATCTGGTTATTTTTCGCTCTAAATACATGTTATCAATATCTAAGTTTGTCATCATCAAAAAGGGGAAAATTGATGGGTTTTCAATGTCTTTGCCTTATGTTTTGATGATCTAACAAACTTACTGTCAAGAACCAGATAGGGAACCTTACGCACTTGGTACACATCACAAATGAACGGATTCCAGCCAGGACTCCAGCTAATATGAACTGCTGCACGTGTAGAAAATAGAGAAACAAGACAAGGACCTAATCCCGTGTGTTTCCCTGATAGCAGTACAAAAGTCAACTATGCACAGCTGGAAAGTGACTGCCACAGAAACAGTGCACACAGTGCAGCAGTTTTGCAGTCACTTACCTTTGACCTACCAAATGCTTACATCATTCAAGTGATGTCATCAAGAGTGTATCAACTAGAGCGTTATAACAAAACATCACTTGAACACTTGATTTCTCACCTCAAGCCTTCTGCAAACAGCAAACTCAGTTCTCAAGAGCTTGAAGAACAAAGTTAAACGCTACTACGGACAAGTTCCTAAATCGAGTATTTTGTTGTACTTAGTTGAGTTGTAACTTTTTGTTTGTTCTTATTGTAATTCCTAAATTGCTTAGTTAGAAGCGTTGCTTAGGAACCCATTTGTAAAACCATAAACTTTCTGAGTTTGTGTTGTAACTAGAGTTAGTCATGAGTTAAAGTCTTTGTAACTAGTGAGTGACAAAGTGGCTTGTGATAGGTATATCACAAGTTAGTTGAGTTGAAGTCTTTATAATAGAGTCATTACAAAGTGGCTTGTAATAGAGTGTTTACAAGTTAGTGAAGTTGAAAGCCTACAAGTTTAGGTCGTGTTTTTTGTCCCCTTAAGTGGGATTTTTCCACGAAAAAATCCCGTGTCTCATTTACTTACTATTTCATTAGTATTCTTAAACTAACAACATCTAAATTAAAAAGGTTGTTACTGAAAAATGACAACCTCGGAACAATATGCGCTTAGTCCATGTTTACATATACAAAGGCAAGCTTCAAAATAGATTGCCTCAATCTTCCAAATGAGAAATATGAGTTGGTAATCCAATGTTCTCACATTTACCATTGTGTCCAATTACTTTTCTTAATTCTACAAAAACTGATATAATGCACCTCCTTTCTTCGAGTAATTTGTCAAATTTGCAAAATTATACCAGTGGTCATGAAAGTGCACCATGTGTAATTATTTTCACCATTATCCTCTAAAATTAAAGGATTGGTATGTATACCTTTTTTTGTCTTCTCGTGTTTTTGTTAATTTATGCCTTCTGATTTCTTGTTTCTCTATTCAACCTTAATATCCCGTATTAAAATTTAAAAGACAGACAGGGGGGGGGGGGGTTGTACTTTGGATTCCATCGATGCGAGTGTGCTGGAAAATTTTATTTTGTGTCTCATACAACTGACACTAGTTGTATGAGGCATCTTTTTTGTCTCACAGTTTTGTGGACCCAGATTTTTGTGGACCCAGAAGTGTAAGATTGGGGTCCACAAATTTGTAAGACAAAAAGGAGCCTCACGCAACTAATGTAAGTTGTGTGAGACACACAATAAAACTTCTCGAGTGTGCTCAAAATGCTGAACACAAAAAGGATTGTACTCTAGTAAGTTGACGTCCATCGTAAAGTTAGTCAATTACTATGAATTTTCAAAAATATTGAATCATTGTAGTATTATATATATTATTTACACCAAATTATTTCTTGGGTTATCAGTATCACTAGTTATATGTTTTAGAGATAGTTACTAATTTGTAGGAGTGGCAAATGGGTGGATTAGGCTGAATTTAAACGAGTCCATCATTAATTATTAGGATTAATTACCTCCTATAACAAAGGTTAATACTTTATTTATTTTAAATAAATATCTTTTTAAAAAATTATATTCCATAACTACCTTTTGATTTTTTATAACCAAATATCTATTTAGGGTTACCTCCTACCCTTAAGCCATAAAATAAGCTTTGTATTATTTTTCTCTCTCCACTCAAATTTCTCCTATCCCCTCAAATTCGTATCCCCTACCCATGTCTATTCTCCATCTCTCTCTCATCTTCCACCTTCATCTCACTTTTACAGAGCTTCTCAAAGATATTTTCGTTTGTGCGGTTTCGACAAAACAAGAAGGGCTATAATTTGCATACTTGAAAATCGTCTCTAAATAATTCTGAATTGAGATATTTGGCCTTGTGAAGCTATGAAAAACTGAGATCTTTTGGGGTTGAAATCCGCCTTTAATATCGTTAGCTTCAGCCACTCTTTGGAGTAGAGAAGATGAGTAATCTATGAGTTTTGGCATCAGGCTTTGATTTTGAGGACGATGTGGTAGATAAGAAGAAAGTGAAAATTGAGGTTCCTATTCCGAGAGAATTGTTATTTCCATCCGCTGAGACGACATTAGGGTTGTTCTTGAACAAAGACGACGGAGTTTGGGGCTGAGCAACTTGAATTTTCTGTTAATATATTTCAATGTATTTCATTGTATTTATTGTCTTTTTTTCTCTTACTATTATTACCCCGAAAGAATATTTGGGCTGAGATAAGCTGGTTCAAAATGAGCTAAAAAATAAGTCATAGCCCAACCCACTAAACTTGAACTTATTTTATTTTTCTTTTTTCTTAGTAATTTGTTTAATTACCAAACAAAGATAATAATTTTATTTCTTTATTAGGGATCTACATGACTTATAAAACCCAAAAAAAGTTTTCTTAAGTGTCAATTAGGGCTAACATATTTAGCCAGAATCAGCTCAACTTTTAGATGGCTGACTTGAGATGTTCGCAAATTCTACTCTATAAAATTAGGCCTAATCCAACTCGCCCAAATTTTGACGAGTTTGAAAAGATAGGTGGATTCCATTTTCATGAGATAATTTTGCTATAGAAGTTCTTATTAAGCCAAAGTAGTGCACATAAATATAAGTAGTAAATGATTGGACAAAAAATAAATTTAAAAAAGAAATGTATGATTCTTGCTTCAGTTTGGAGCAAAGAAATTTTTGTTGGTGTTGCCCAAAAGAAATTTGTCAGAGAAAATAATCAGTTAGTAAAATAATTCAAACCAAACGGGAACTAGGGAGCATAAACCAAAATATTTGGTGTGGCATTTAAAAGGAGAAAAAAAAAAGGAAGCCAAAACGGAAAAAAATGAATTGGTCCAATAGTACTAATTTGATTCGAAACTTACGTTTGATTTCCATTTACAATCATCTACACGTGTCCCATAGTATTATGAACAGAACTAACATTCTCTTCTGTTAACCAGAAAAAAGTCCTTTGTTTTTCTAACATTCTCGATATATTCTGAACTAGCAGTGGCTTCCTTCCCTTAAACATAAGTTTCAGTTATGTTTGAAGATCGATTGTATTCAGTGTGGTTTGTCTCTGTTTCACTTGTATTTATGTGCTTGCTACTTGTTACGTATTTGTTATTCAATGATTTGTTGGTGTAACTGGTTAACCAAATTTCGGGTTTCTGAGTCTTGAATTTTTATTCAGTTTGACACTTATTAGTATGATGATTGCATGGTTCTGATCCAAATGTCTTCTATACCTGTTGAATTAGTCTTTTTTGCCCATCTCATAAAATTGTAATGGAACCATCAAATTGGGAAAGAAGGATATATTGTTAGTAAACTGTATTTGTAAAATAATTTTGGAAATATAAATGAATATAAACAGAAATGAACATAAACAAAAATGACATAAAACCATTCTTAACAAGAAGTCCAGTAGAGACTAAATTCTTCCTAATCTCGGGAACATGAAGGACGTTGTTCAAAGTCACCACTTTGCCGGAAGTCATTTTGAGAAATATCTTCCCATATCCTTCAATCTTCGCCTTTGAAGCATTTCCCATATAAATCGTCTCATCAAGTCCAACAGGAGCATAAGAAGCGAAAGCTTCTCTAACAGCACAAACATGGCGAGTGGCTCCAGAATCAATCCACCACTCTTTAGGATTGCCTACCAAGTTGCATTCGGAAAGCATGACACATTAATCATCAACATCATCATGCTTTTCAACCATGTTTGCTTGACCCTTCTTCTTGTCTTTCTTCGGAGAACGACACTCTGTAGATTTGTGTCCGATTTTTCCACAATTGTAGCAGTTTCCACTGAACCGCTTCTTGCTTGGGTTGTATTTCGGTCCAGAAGCCTTCTTCCTCTTTTTGTTCTCTTCAACAATATTTGCTCCCATTATTGTTGAGTTTCCACGGCCTCTCTTTTCAGCAGCTTTGTTGTCCTCTTCGATTCTCAACCGAACAATGAGAACTTCAAGGGACATTTCCTTGCGTTTGTGTTTCAAGTAGTTTTTGAAGTCCTTCCACAAAGGAGGCAACTTCTCAATCATTGCTGCTACTTGAAATGCTTCATTGATGACAAGACCTTCAATGAAATTTCTGTTAGTAAAAATACTAAGATTATTACTTTCAACATCAATATTAATTTGAGTTATACCTTCAGCAAGGAGATCGTGAATAATCACTTGCAATTCCTGGACTTGGGTAATAACAGACTTGCTATCTACCATTTTGTAGTCCAAAAACTTTGCAACAACAAACTTTTTCAACCCGGCATCTTCGGTTTTGTATTTCTTTTCAAGCGCAGTCCACAGTTCCTTTGACGTTTCCATGCCACTGTAGACGTTATACAAAGCATCCTCCAGCCCGCTTAGAATATAATTCTTGCACAAAAAATCTGAATGCTTCCACGCCTCAACCACGAGAAAGCGTTCAGTTTCTGGAGTTTCATCGGACAGCACATGAACATCTTCCTTGATGAACTTCTAGAGACTTAGAGTAGTCAAATAGAAGAACATCTTTTGCTGCCAGCGCTTGAAATCAATCCCGGAAAATTTTCCGGGTTTTTCCGCCGGTGCCAATGCTGCCGGTGTCGTTCGGCTTGTTGAGGCATTGGCAGTCACCATTGGAACAGCTTGGTTCTCATTCTCATTAGTTATTTCTGTAAAATGACACAAACGTTAAAATCACGTATATTTTAATAGAGTACAAAACCATAAAGGTTTTACTCTTCCAGAAACAGTAAGTACAAATACAGAAAATAAATTAAATTCCTTAAGCTTGTTAGTAAACTGTATTTGTAAAATAATTCTGGAAATATAAATGAATATAAACAGAAATGAACATAAACAGAAATGACATAAAACCATTCTTAACAAGAAGTCCAGTAGAGACTAAATTCTTCCTAATCTCGGGAACATGAAGGACGTTGTTCAAAGTCACCACTTTGCCGGAAGTCATTTTGAGAAATATCTTCCCACATCCTTCAATCTTCGCCTTTGAAGCATTTCCCATAGAAATCGTCTCATCAAGTCCAACAGGAGCATAAGAAGCGAAAGCTTCTCTAACAGCACAAACATGACGAGTGGCTCCAGAATCAATCCACCACTCTTTAGGATTGCCTACCAAGTTGCATTTGGAAAGCATGGCACATTAATCATCAACATCATCATGCTTTTCAACCATGTTTGCTTGACCCTTCTTCTTGTCTTTCTTCGGAGCACGACACTCTGTAGATTTATGTCCGGTTTTTCCACAGTTGTAGCAGTTTCCACTGAACCGCTTCTTGCTTGGGTTGTATTTCGGTCCAGAAGCCTTCTTCCTCTTTTTGTTCTCTTTAACAATATTTGCTCCCATTATTGTTGAGTTTCCACGACCTCTCTTTTCAGCAGCTTTATTGTCCTCTTCGATTCTCAACCGAACAATGAGATCTTTAAGGGACATTTCCTTGCGTTTATGTTTCAAGTAGTTTTTGAAGTCCTTCCACAAAGGAGGCAACTTCTCAATCATTGCTGCTACTTGAAATGCTTCATTGATGACAAGACCTTCAATGAAATTTCTGTTAGTAAAAATACTAAGATTATTACTTTCAACATCAATATTAATTTGAGTTATACCTTCAGCAAGGAGATCGTGAATAATCACTTGCAATTCCTGGACTTGGGTAATAACAGACTTGCTATCTACCATTTTGTAGTCCAAAAACTTTGCAACAACAAACTTTTTCAACCCGGCATCTTCGGTTTTGTATTTCTTTTCAAGCACAGTCCACAGTTCCTTTGACGTTTTCACGCCACTGTAGACGTTATACAAAGCATCCTCCAGCCCCCTTAGAATATAATTCTTGCACAAAAAATCTGAATGCTTCCATGCCTCAACCACGAGAAAGCATTCAGTTTCTGGAGTTTCATCGGACAGCACATGAACATCTTCCTTGATGAACTTCTAGAGACTTAGAGTAGTCAAATAGAAGAACATCTTTTGCTGCCAGCGCTTGAAATCAATCCCGGAAAATTTTCCGGGTTTTTCCGCCGGTGGCAATGCTGCCGGTGTCTTTCGGCTTGTTGAGGCATTGGCAGTCACCATTGGAACAGCTTGGTTCTCATTCTTATTAGTTATTTCTGTAAAAGAATGACACAAACGTTAAAATCACGTAGATTTTAATAGAGTACAAAACCACAAAGGTTTTACTCTTCCAGAAACAGTAAGTACAAATACAGAAAATAAATTAAATTCCTTAAGCTTGTTAGTAAACTGTATTTGTTAAATAATTCTGGAAATATAAATGAATATAAACAAAAATGAACATAAACAGAAATGACATAAAACCAATTCGAGCCCACTGAATTTACAGTGTTTCCTTAAGGAATTTAATCCCCTCCTAGTACCCAAGGTAATGGATTATTTCCTCCCAGGATAGAACGAATTACACACTGGTGTAGTGGTACTTCAAACCCCAGTGTTTCAGCGAACACAAAGTTCGGTAGCAAATCACACTTACTTTTTACTTTGTTTGATGCTAAAATTAGATAGAAGAAGGTGAGAAAACTCAGAAAATCATAGTGAAATTCTGAGCAGAATAGTGTTGTATTTATAGCCAAAGTTGGGCTGAAATCTGAAAAGGTGCAACTCTTCAGAATGGCTGTTTATGCAAAACGCCCACAACATAAATGCCATTACATAAATGGCCATTTACTCAACAATAAAGAGGAAAAATAAAGAGGAAAAATTGAAGAGGGTAGTTACTTTTCTGTTACCAAAATAGAAAAACGGATTGGATTTAATATTAATATTCTGTTATTAAAACAAATATTTAATAATATTTCTGTTAATATTTTACTATTAACAAATAAATTTGGTCCAAAATCCGAATCCGAAGCCGAAGCCGAAGCCGTAGCCGAAGCCGAAGCCGAAACCGAGCCGAGGGAGCGACGACGACGACGGCGCGAGGCTTGCCTTCTTCTCAACTCTTTAAGAGCTAGAAGAAGAGCAATTGCTTATATACCCATAAAAAACCTCTTCCTCTTCCAATATGGGACAATGCCCATTTGCCCGGGGGGGGGGGGGGAACTTAAAATTTCACTCAAAAATTTCATTTTCCTCCATTTCTCATTCACCCTCTTTTAAGTATTTAATATATTAATTAAATACATCCAAAACCCAACATATATATAATTTTCTTTTTGGTTCTTGATTGAGCTTTGCTCTTGCAAATTTAAGTGGTCACCCGATTTACATATGTGATATATGTGGACAAAGTAGACATTTTTTTTGGGTAATTAGTTAATTTTATTACCTAATGTACTGCTCAGTCATGAACTAATTAAAAGCTATAGTAGGAAAGGGATATCACCAAGATGCATGATCAAGATAGACATGCAAAAGGCATATGATTCAATTGAATGGGCATTTTTGGAACATGTTTTAACTTTGCTATGCTTTCCTAGAACATTTATAGGATGGATTATGGAGTGTCTCAAAACCATATCATACTCCAATCTCTGTCAATGGGAGCCCTACTACTCCATTTGAAGCAAAAAGGGGGGTGAGGCAGGGTGATCCAATGTCACCATTATTATTCGTATTAGCAATGGAGTACCTGACTAGAAGTTTGAAACAGCTGAAGGAGGAGCCTAATTTCAACTATCATCCAAGATGTGAGAAACTAAACATTATACAGCTTAGTTTTGCAGATGATTTGCTGCTATTCCGCAGAGGAGATGGGGTGTCTATACAGCTACTGTGTGAATGTTTCAATAAATTTTCAAAAGCTTTTGGACTTGTTGCAAATCAGAGTAAAAGCTGTATGTATTTTGGTGGTGTTCCAGCAGATATACAGCAGGACATTATTCAAGCTACTGGTTTTACCATTAGTGCAATTCCCTTCAGATACTTAGGAGTACCTCTGAGCTCCAAAAGATTATCTGTGAGCCAATGCCAACCCTTACTAGACAAAATGCTAGGAAAAATCAAACAATGGACAACTAAATTCTTAAGCTATGCATGAAGATTACAACTGATAAAGAGTGTACTAATTGCCATCCAAAACTTCTGGTCACAGGTCTTTCCTCTGCCAAAGAAAATAATACAGGTGGTTGAAGGGATCTGTAGAAGGTTCCTCTGGACTGGAGATACAAATGCAAGTAAGAAAGCTCTGGTAGCTTGGGAGAAAATTTGCAGGCCTAAATCTAAAGGTGGACTGAACATCACTGATCTCAGCATATGGAATAGAGCAGCCTTAATAAAACACCTCTGGAATGTATGTATGAAGAAGGACAAATTATGGATAAGATGGGTGCATGTTTACTACATAAAGGGGAAAACCCCATGGCAAGTAGAAGTGAAGCAAGCTTCATGGATAGTCAGGAAAATATTACAGGCTGGGAAATATATAAATGAAGCAAGGTTGGATATTGAGAAGGTGTTGAGAACTAAAACATACTCTATTAGGGTAGTGTACAATCAACTGAGAGGAGATTTCCCAAAAGAAGATTGGAGCAGATTAATATGTAATAACAAAAGTTGTCCAAGATGGAAATTCATATTATATCTTGCTATACAAGAGAAATTATACACCAAAGACAGGTTGAGCAGCTGGGGACTACAAGTTGATCTAAAATGTTCACTTTGTGAGCAAGAGTTGGAGAGCCATCAGCATGTTTTCTTTATATGCAGATTCTCAGCAGAAGTATGGGGGAAGCTATTAACATGGATAGGATTGACATGAAGAATAACTGGCTGGAAGGAAGAACTAAAATGGATAGCAGATCACATGAAGGGGAAAGGGTCAAAAACCATACTATACAGAACGTGTATCACAAATGTAGTCTATCAGATTTGGATGGAACGGAACAGAAGAATTTTTCAACAGGAAAAGAGGAGCAGTGAAGCTATCACAAGGCAGATAATACAGGAGATACATTGTATAGGGAGTAGAGACAATAGCTTAAGGAATGAACTTCAAAAACTAAATTTCTATCCTTAGAAGTTGTTAGAATATAAGGAGTTTACTGAGTTTGGGGCTGCATGTCCAAACTCAGATACGAAATACCTGTACATATTTACTTGGTAATAAAAATTGTTTAATTACCAAAATTTTTTTTTATTACCAGGGAAAATGCTATGTTACTTGGACTCTGCAAAAATGTTGTTGGGTGGGTGTCGGATCCTCCAAATTTAGTGCATTTTTGGAGGATCCGACATGGGTGCGGCAACACTTTTGGAGAGTCCTAGCAGCATACGAAAAATGTTTACAAAGAGAGTACAAAAAACCCTTTCTTGCTAGTGTTGGACATTATCCATGCCCATTTGCCCATTCTAATTCCCTGGCATAATAAAATTTCTACTGCTATGGAAAATCAGTGTAATGATTTTCTTAGACAATACAAAAACTTGAGCCCAGAATGATTGGATAGCCAGAACTTTTTGTGTTAATTGGGTAAGTTATTGATTCAGTTTGGTTATAGCATGATTAAATCCACTAAAAGCTAGCAAAAGAAAAACTCGTCTTCACCATGCTCTCAGCTCACGTTAGCTAAACGTGCGTCGAGTGTGGCTGCCATGGCTAGGGGGCGAGGTAGAGGAAGAGGAAGACCTAGGAAGGTTCCGAAGACACCGATCTCTAACATAAGAAGCTCAACTAGCAACAATTTGAAGGCTAGACAGGACATGCAGACACCGAAGCAACACGACAGAGTTGGAGAAGGAAAGAGTGAAATTGATCCATCAAATAGCTCAGAAATTAGTCGGAAACTGGTACCGAGCACTTCAATTCAACCTAAGCAAAGCTCGATGAAAGAAAATGCTGAAATAGAAGGCAGCTCCAATGGAACAATAACAGAGATGGCGATGCAGGTCAAACCAAACAAGGAAACTGGAAGCGAACAAAGAGAGGAAGCTAATGGATGAAGAGATGAAGTGAATATAGTGGCTAATGAGATGAACACTACAGATCGGCGACCTTAGCGCAAAATGTGGTCAAGTCTGTTTCAACAAAATCGAGTATCTACTCATGGAATGGCATTGAAATATGTGCCTCCTCAGATTATAGATGGACAAATTGTGGTACAGCTGGAGATGCAAGATGTGAAGGAAGCAAAAGAGAGGTGGAGTGCAGCAATGATCGCTTATATTGTGGGTGAAAATCCAGGATATAATGCTATGGGAAGGTGTATTGCTCAACACTGGCTTGATATTGCAGAATCAGATTTGTTTCTCCATGATGATGGCTATTATGTTATAAAGTTCCAAAATATATCTGATATGCATAAAATTTTATATGCTGGTCCTCATACTATACTAAATAGGCCAATAATTCTCAAGCCTTAGACCCTAGATTTTGATATTAACAAGGAATTTTTAACTGATATTCCTCTATAGGTGATGTTTTCAAAATTGCCAATGAGCTGTTGGGGGATGAAAGCATTAAGTAAAATTGCTAGTGCTATTGGTAAGCCCCTTTTTGCTGATGAGTGTACCACTAAGCAAACAAGAATCTCTTATGCAAGGATGCTTATTGAAGTAAATGTGACTAAAACCTTGCCTATTGAGATTATGGTGATGGCCCTAGAGGAAGAAGGTTTCAACAGGAGATAATATATGAATGGAAACCACTATATTGTGACAAATGCCAAACTATAGGGCATATATGTCATACTCAGCAAGGACCTAAAGATCAAAAGGAGATACAACCAAAACGAAGAAGAAAGCCAAAGAAAGTTACATATGAGTGGAGAACCAAAGGGCCTGCTACAACTGTGAATGCAGAACAGGCACAACCAAGACCAGCTGATATGGAGGTACCTCAGATGACAGAGAAGCCAATAGCAATTGACAAGGAAGGACCCCGGCAATGTTTACCAGAGCAAATGCAACAAACAAGACAATATCAGTCAATTGCAGACAAAGGGAGCACTAGCACAGAGATTGTGGACAAGGGGAAGAACAAAGCCTTGGAGTTAAGTCTTGAAAACTTTCCCAATTTAACTCCACTGCCTAGTAGAAATAATGCAAAAAGAGGAGCAGCAAGTACAAGTGGACACCCTAACCTGCCTCATGACAGAGGTGGGGGATTCAAAACTCAATAAATGAAGTGGATCATCAGGAATGTTAGGGGTATCAATAAATGGTATAAGAGGAAGGAGCTGAAGAATTATTTGAAAACTAAAAATATAAAGCTAGCACGGATCATTGAAACAAGAGTTAAGGAGAAAAAGGCTAGAGAGGTTAGCCAGCATATAGCACCTGGATGGGAGATGATAAATAACTACAATGCTGTAGTAAATGGTAGGATATGGGTTATATGGGATTCTAATTACTACTATACAGTGAAGCTGATTAAAGCAGAAGCACAGGTTGTTCACTGTACTGTCACAAATGCTATGAGGGATGAAGAATGTGCAATCTCTATAGTATATGGGTATAATACAGTTGAGCAGAGAAGACAGTTATGGGATAATCTAAAATTAATAGATCAAATGACAACTATTCCTTGGATAATTGGGGGAGACTTTAATGCTGTTCTACAACTGCAAGATAGAAAGCATGGGAATCCATTTACAAGAGCTGAAATCCAAGACTTCAGCAATTGTATTCAGGAATTAAAGCTAAATGAACTGAATTGGGAAGGTGACTACTATACTTGGTCCAACAAGCAAGATGATGGGGACAGAATATGGAGCAGAATAGATAGAGTCTTTGGGAGCTATGAATGGATGATGTAATGGGGGCATATAGTAAATGTATATGATCTTCCATTTATATCTGATAATGCCCCTATGTGTCTGACATTTAATGAGATACAGAGAAGCAAGAAGATTCCTTTTAAATTTTTTAATGTTTGGGCTGACCATGAGAGATTTATGCCTGAAGTACAACAGATCTGGTACCAAAAGTTTCACAGGCAGAAAATGCAGAATGTGTGGATGAAACTCAAAGCTTTAAGGACAGTATTGAAAAAGCTTAATGTAACGGAATTCAAGTTTATTAAGAGGAAGATAGAGCAGGGCAGAATTGAGCTGGAACATGTGCAAAAAAGCATAGATGCTGATAGCAATTATGACTTGCTAAGGAAAGAGAAGGAGTTGATGCAGAATTTGGAGAAATGGAGTATGATTGAAGAAGGAGATTTGAAGCAAAAAGCCAGGGCAAAATGGATTCAGTTGGGAGACTCTAATACTAGATATTTCTCTGCTGTAATGATAGAAAGGAATCAAAGAAAGCAAATTGTAGAGCTGCAAGCCATTGGAGGTAATAAAATCACAGATGCAGAAAGTATTCAAAATGAGATAGTTGACTTCTATAAATCACGGATGGGAACTACTGCTCAAACCCTCCCTGCTATAGATAAAATGGTTATGTGTAATGGAGCTAAACTCACTCAACAGCAAAGAATTGAGTTATGCAAAGATGTGACTACAGAAGAAATATATGAAGGATTGTGCTCAATTGGTGATGATAAAGCACCTGGTGTGGATGGTTACAATGCAGTTTTCTTCAAAAGAGCTTGGCCTATTGTAAAAGATGAAGTTATGGAAGCTGTTATGGATTTCTTTAAGTCTGGAAAGCTGTATAGAGCCATAAATTGTACAGTTATAATCTTAGTGCCCAAGGTGTCCAAGCCTAAAACTGTTAAGGAATTCAGACCTATAGCCTGTTGCACTGTCTAGTACAAAATGATATCCAAAGTCCTAGCAGCCAGGTTATAAGGTGTTATGGGTACAATGATCAATGAAGCTCAAGCAGGATTCATTCCTGGGAGGAAGATAGCAGATAATATTATATTGGCACATGAACTGGTAAAGGCCTATATTAGGAAAAACTTATCTCCTAGATGTATGATAAAGATAGATCTTCAAAAAGCTTATGATTCTGTGGAGTGACATTACATGAAGCAAGTGATGGAGGAACTGGGATTTTCCCAGTTATTCATAGCCTGGGTTATGGAGTGTGTTCAGACGGTCAACTACTCAATTTTAGTTAATGGTGAGCCAACAAAACCTTTCAATGCTGCAAAAGGACTGAGGCAAGGTGACCCTATGTAACCATACTTATTTACCATTGCAATGGAGTACCTAAGCAGGAATCTGACTAGTTTGAAGAAGGAAAAAAAGTTCAAATATCACCCTAGGTGTGCAAAGCTAGGGATCACTCACCTAAGCTTTGCAGATGATCTACTTCTATTTGCTAGGGGTGATTTGAAGACAGTGAAAAAAATTCAACAGAAGTTCAATCAGTTCACTCAAGTCTTAGGTTTACAAGCAAATCTTAGTAAAAGTGAAGCTTATTTTGGAGGGATTCCTATGACAGAAAGGCAGCAAATTCTGCAGATGCTGGGACTTGCAAGTGGTGAACTCCCTTTCAAGTATCTAGGAGTTCTTTTATCCACAAAGAAACTGAGCTTAATGCAATGGCAACCTCTTATTGATAAAATGACTAAGAGGATTACTTCTTGGACTGCTAAGACTCTATCATATACAGGGAGGGTCCGGTTAGTCTAAAGTGTGCTGTTTGGGATTCAGGCTTTTTGGGCACAACTGTTTATCCTGCCAACAAAGGTGATCAAATTGGTAGAGGGGATATGCAGATCCTATGTCTGGTCTGGAGCAAATGAGATCACGAAGAAGGCTCTGATAGCCTGGAATAAAGTTTTTTTACCTAAGGCAGGAGGGGGACTCAATATAGTTAATCTGAAATTGTGGAACAAAGCAGCTATAGCCAAAACCTGCTGGGATTTAGCTCACAAACAAGACAAGTTGTGGATACGATGGATTCATACTTACTATATCAAGAATCAGCAAATGAGTACAATGGCAATACCTCAACAAGCATGGATGGTAAGGAAAGTAATTGAGGCTCATAGTGTATTGGAAGATGGACAGGTTTTTTCAAGTTAGAAGAAAACATGATCAGACAAATCTACTTACATTTGCTAGGAGATTACAGAAGAATGGAATGGAAGACATTGATGTTTCATAATGCAGCAAGGCCAAAAGCAAAGTTTATAATGTGGCTCATGGTACAGGGAAGATTGTTGACAAGTGATAGGCTAGAAAGCTGGAAGATATCTGTTGATGCAGAATGTGCACTGTGCAGGAAAGAAGTGGAAACAAGAAATCATCTGTTTGGGCAGTGTGAATATATTACTCAACTGTGGAGTAAAATGTGTAACTGGATTGGTACGCAGTTTTTGGGAGTCAGCAATTGGCAGCAGTTCCTGCAATGGTCAATTTCTGAAGCCAAAGGGAAAACTCAGCATGCACAGGTGTTTAGAATGATATATGCAGAAGTAGCTTACCACATATGGATAGAGAGAAATAGACGTATCTTTGAGAAGAAAAGCAGAACATGGGAACAGATTGCAAAAGAAATAGCCTATATGGTTAGTGTTAGAGTCACTCTTAGAAACAAATCCTTTGTGTATAGCCTATGTTTCTAGATAGGAGAGTAAGATGAGTATAGAGAAGAATAGCAAGGTGTGTTAGCTATACTATAGTTTTGTAATTGATACTTGGTGATTAATAAAATAATTTAGTTACAAAAAAAAAAATTCCACTAAAAGCAAGACCGTTTTGTTTCTTTTCTCAATGGCAGGAGGAAAACTTCAACTTTTTGTGCTTTTATGTGTTTAAAACGAATAAAAACAATATCCTTCGGGGTGACCGAGTTGGTTGAGCAGGGGACTTCCCAAATGGGAGATCTAAGGTTCAAAACACACTTGCATACTTTCTGGATCGAGCCTATCGCACGGGGCTTGCCTAGTGTGGTTTACCCTCCTGTGTGGTTTGCGGGCTATTACACTAGAGCGGGGCTTACCCTGTGCGCACTCAAAGGGTAGCGGCCGCCGCTTCCTTGTTAACAAAAAATGAATAGAAAATCATAACCATGCAACGAAAGATTGAGTCCAATTAACACTGAAATAGCATCAATTGGCAAGTAGAGTTTTCTTATTCTTTAAGTTTACTAGCACCAATTAAAGGAAAACTTTAACTAATTAGTCTGAACTTATTTCTTGAATACTATCTTCAAATACTGAAAATTGTATTTTAGTTATCACCATATATAGCACTTTGCATGTCTGCCTTGTGTTCTCAATTTCTAAAGTTTAGTGATTCCTATGCTACAATTCTTTGTGAATATGAATATTTTTTCAGTCTAGAGCAGTTGTGCAACTAATAAATCTTGGTCTAGAGTGAGGACATATTGTGCAACTAATAAATCTTGGTCTAGAGTGAGGACATATTATTTAGGAAATATTACTAGCTAATTTTCAGCATTTTTCTCTTTCTTTTCATGGGCAGGAAGGTGAATTAGGATTTGGAAAATCAATGTTCTGGGATTTCAACATGAGTGAGATATGTTCAAATTTTTTGAATGAATTCCTACTGCACCATTCTATCTAACCTTGAGCTTGAGGGCAGATAAAAAGAGAATTGGACAATATAGATAAAGGAAGAAATTACTCATAGACCAAGCTGACTTTGTGAGTATTTTTCACTTTTGACTCTGTATTTGTACCAGTGATGTCTCACCTAAATTATACTTGCAAAATAAATATTTTTGAAATCCTTAGGAGATGGCTGTTGTGAAGGATATTCAACCACTTGTTATTGACAACGAACTCGAATGAGCAAGGTTAGAGAAAACTGCTTGCAAATTCAGCTTCATACATTGTGTTAATTGTATTACTTACCTATGTGACCTGCTAATGAATAATAATTGCCTTGTTTGTTTCTTTAGGTCGGCTTTGCTGGGGATGATTCTCCAAGGGCTGTTTTCGAAAGTTTAGTTGGTCCTCCTCGTCTTACTGGCATCAAAGTTGGAATGGAATTGAAAGATGCCTATGTTGGCGATGAAGCTCAGTCTAAAAGAGGTATTTTGACTCTGAGATATCCGATTGAACATGGCATAGTCGTGAGCACGTGATTTTTGCCACGCTTAAATCACTCCTATAAAGTTCCTTAGAATTAAGATTTTTCTTTATTATTTGAATTTTTAGGAATTGATCGCATAATTTTTATGTTTGCTTGCATTTTTGTATGCATGGTTAATTTATAGAAGAATACAAAAAATAGTGCATTTGCATTTAGGACCTAATTTTCTACTTTTTTAGGATGAATATCTAATTAAGAAAAGAAAATACCAAAAATAGTTCTTCTTGCATTTTACCATTAATTTCCGAATTTGTCATAGTTTTCTTTAAATTAGGACTTAATTAATTTTTGGAAAAATAATTAGTTTAGTTTTAGAATTAAATCAAGCCTTTTTAGCTTAATTTTGTATTTGACAAAAATCTGAAAAAAAAAGGAAGAAAATGAAAAGAAATTAAAAGAATTGGGGTTTCCTTTTTAAAGACCCCAAAATCGGGCCAAATCAGTTCCTAGCCCAATTAATTAGCCCCAAAACCCGTCCAGATTTAGCCTACCCAGCCCAAGACCCATCTCAGAAACCCGGTCCAGCCCCTTCTATTTGAAACGACGTCGTTTAGGATCAATCAATCCTGACCGTCTAGGTTTCTCAATCTAACGGTCAGGAACTGATAGATCAATGGTATATAATTGTCGGATAGCCCCCCTACCCCTCAATCATCTCTCATACCACCCCTGGTTATTTCTGGCGTAACGCCGCCTAGAACCACCGGCCTCCGCCCACCGGAAATCGCCTCACGGCGGTTCCGGTGGCCCAAATGACCCCACCATCACACCCTAGAATCCCCTTGACCTCCCCATTCCAAATCCCTGAACCTTAGCCCTCAAATCCCAGCCGGTGTCCTCGAATCTTCAATCGAAGAATTAGCCAAAACCCTAGTTTGTCTGATGGCCCTCAAATTAACACCCTAGCCTTGCCTTCACTTTCTCATTCCAAATATCCAAACACTCTCCTTCGAATCATGGCCAAATGGTTCGAATCTTGAATCGAAACTTTCCGGCCAAAACAGGAAGTTATCCAACTTGCACCGAATTCATATCCTACCTTCCCCTGACTCCCCTCTTCCTTAATCCCCAACCAGATTTCCTCGAACCCTCTTGCATCTTCTCGAATTTCAAATCTGAGACTGGCAGAGCCCTAGAAATCCGGGTCCCTTGATTTTTTTTCTAATTGCCTGAGTCTGGAGGTCAAGTCAAGTCTCGTAATAATGTGTTCGCCTGTTTTTGGATTAAAAAAACACGCATATACATTATTCCGGGGCTCGTGTTGGAGTTCAGTTGTTTCAACTTGCATAAGTAAGTTTTCTGTTTTGCTTCTTCCTTTATTTGAATCTTATAATTAGTTTAAAATTCTGTTTAATCAATTCATGCAAGTTTCTGTAAGTTTCAGTTAATTTAGACTTGATTTAGGTCTGTTCATATTCATGTTAGGTTAGTTTAACTCACAATAGGTCAGTTTTTAATTCATAAGTTGTCCATTGATTGATACCTGTTTATGGTCGATCCTGTTTTGATTGTTCGTTTAGTTTTGGATTAGTTTAAGGGTTAACCCTGTTTTATTGATTTTGATTGGTTAATGCAAGTGTTAGTTCTTGTTCTTTGATAATTCACTTTTATTGTTTAGTGCAATTAAGTTTATTGTTAGTTGATAATTGGATAGTGGTGTGATTTAGGATTAATTTTAAGTCTCAATTAGCATTAATTGGATTCAATTTTAGAATTTTTGGAATCACTTTGGTTATAGCTGAACCTGTCAGTCCCTGTGAGTAGTTAACCATAGTTATTTGACCAAGTAAGAGGGGTTGAGGTCAATTAGTATAGGTTGGTAATTTCAGAATAAATAAAAGGGTAGTTTAGGTACTTTAGTCAAGGAATCTTGTAGTAACTGAAATTAGAAACCCCTAGAACCTTCTAGATGGGGTTCCAATTAGAAATTCAAGAACTTAGTAACATAGCTTGGGCAATAAGTCAAAAATTTTAAGGACTAACTAGCTAAAAATAAAAGTCAGAAAAGGATTAAAGAGTAAAAATTAAAAGTTGAAGCAGCCCTAGTAACTTGCCTATAAAGGCATTGTTACTTGGAATACAAGACAGATTTTTTGAGCATTGAAAAACTCTGAAATTTGGGGGCGGCTGAACCCTGAAATTTACTACTCTATGGAATTTTTGGATGAATTAGAGATTCCCAGGTCTCGAATCACAATTCCAGCTCACACAAGTTTGAATATGGACTAGCTTTCCTTGTGCTTTCAGTAGTTAGAGCTGCAGAGAATTTTAGAGTGTCATTTTGAAATTAACTGGGCTATTCGAGTCGATTTCTGGGTCTTGTTACTGGTTTTGGTAGCTGTGAATTCGATTTGAGATTGTTGTTGCTCTTGTTGCTTAACACTGCTACTTCCTCTTGCTGTTGCTGACCCCTTTCTTTACTTTGCTCAATTCCAGGTACCTTTGTAATCCCTAGTGGCTCATTCAATGCATGTGAATACTTGTGAAATCCAAATGATGAAGCAATTCGATCATACAAGTCTGTTTTGGCTTCCATTACTAGTTAATGTGTAGTTGTAGTTCATTTAAATAAATGAGTATTGGTGTTAGATAGGACTATGTGTGTTATTTAGGGCTGTTTAAATTTGTTTTGTAGTTAATATGTGTATAATTTGGACTGTTGAACTGTTATTAATTGGAGTTACTAGACCATTCTCTTCACTTCGTACAAGTAGGATATCCAATAATACTTGTTTAGCACAGCTAAGTTTACAATATCACAGGCAGTATCAGTTTGAGCTACAATATTAGGAAATATAAATGCTTAGGATATAATAGTAGCATTATAATAATCCCGAGTTCCAGTATTGATTTTCAGTTTTTTGCTTAGTCAATACTAGATTTGTTTGAGAGGTACACGGGTTAAGTCTAAAGGTTTATCACAATTCTAGATTAAAGGCTAGTATCAATTGACATGCGAATCTGAGCATTAGCTTAGTATGGTTGTAAATATTTGGACCATCGAGACAGGCCCAATGTACACTACAATTGAAGGCCTGTCCGGTTGTCTTGCCTCATTCCGGAATCGGGCTCACATTGAGCCCAAGATTTTGGCTGCTTCAGGAACGCCGACGGCTCAGCTCAAGCGACCGGATTGCTTCATGTTTGGGCCAGTGCCTAGGCCCAAAAATTTGTTGTGAGTTAAAAACCCCTTTAAAATCACGTTGGGAATGTGGGGATTGATTTGCAAGTATAAATTTAGGTTTTCGAGTTAGGTAGCGAGTCCAAACTAAGAGGGTCTTCCCTTTTGTTTGAATTCGGACTTGAACTTGAGGCCCGAATTTATAATATCAAATTAATTAGGCCCTTTTAGAGACAAAAGAAGTAGAAAATCATAGTTTCTTTAGGATAGCCTTCGAATAAAATGAGATGAGCCTCGCCGCACAAAACATATAAATTGCGGGGCCCTCATTAAATACTTTATTAAAATATTTTAGAAATTCGGGACATGCCATTTAGCGAATTTTCATGTTTCCCGCGAAGTTAATAAGGTCGCTAGCCACTTTACGGCACGCTTTTAAT
>NW_017674216.1:0-105047 GCF_001879085.1 Nicotiana attenuata
GCAACTGAACTTACTTAATAATATATAAATATTAATACCAAAAATACTAGGAAATAATCTCATAATTGACAAAATGTTGTTAATCGTAAATAGGCTAAAGTTGCAATTACATGCAATTTTAGCTTTAAAAATACTAAATAAATTCGTAAAAATATGCAAAAACTACCTTAATTATATTTTGGTGTAAATATGGGAATAAAATAGGTTAATCACAAAAAAGGATAATTTTTTGGGGATAATTACTGATTTTGTATAGCCAAAATGGGCAATAAATCGATTTTAAAATCTTTAAAAATTAGGGAAAAATACCAAAATTCTTGGGATACTTTTATATGCATACACATGCCATTTTGAAAGTATTTTGAGTATAAAAATACATAGGGAAAAATTGGGTATCAACACCTTACCCGTTTGAGGTTAATATTCAGACCAATCAACATCTCTTGATGAGTACGGCCAACTGGTGGTGGTCCCGTCCCATTTTTCATGGTCGCCGGAGTCCGACCATTTTCTCATTGACCAGCCAGCCATAGCTTCTTCTTCCTCTGGCAAAGCAAGAGGCATTGCTACACATAGCATTGGCCCCTGAAAAGGTTCCGACCAGTGCTTGCGTAACACTCTCTCCGGCTTACCGGAATCCAGCATTGTCAAACCAATTGAGCTCTAATAGGTATATTTCTCTACCTCATTTGCTCGCGACTGTTGGTTTTGAGTTTGTTTCTCTCATGCCTTTCATCTTGCTAATTCTGTGACCTTAGTTTCTTAAATTGTTAGTTAACTAGGCCTACGTGCCATTCTTAGGTATTAATTATTTATAACGACCCGGCCGGTCGTTTTGAGATTAATAGCTCCGATCCCCTATTAACTACTTTCCCCGTATCTATTTCTGCTTATGTGACTTGGGAGTATTTTGGAGTATTTTGAGACACTTAGTCCCTAAAATGGAGTATTTTGGGACACTTAGTCCCTAAAATGGAGGTTTAAGTCTTAGGGTTTGGACCGTAGTCGGAATTTTTAGATATCGGGGTCGAAATCTGATTCCGAAAGTTGGAGTAGGTCCGTAATATTTATTTTGACGTGTGTCCAAAATTTGGGATCAATCAAATTTGGTTTGGTTGGTTTCGGCATCGGTTGTCGAATTTGGAAGTTTCAAGTTCTTTAAGTTTGAATCGGAGGATGGTTCGTGATTTTAGCATTGTTTGATGTGATTTGAGGGATCGAATAAGTTTGTATGGTATTTTAGGATTGGTCGGTATTTTTGGTTGAGATCCTGGAGGCCTCGGGTGAGTTTCAGGATGAGTTTTGAGCGAGTACGGGCTTTTCGGCACTCTAATGTTGTTCTGAGGGTCTTTGGAAGTGCGGACCATCATATTTTGGGAGTGTTGAGGCAAAAGGGAAGTGAGGACCTCAGGGGAATTGTGCGGACAGCACAATTTTGTGTGCGGCCGCACTTCAAGCCGAAGAGGAGTGTGCGGGCCGCCAATTTTGTGTGCGGCCGTACTCAGGAACTCTCAGATTCGCTGGTCTAACTTCGGAAGCTTATATCTTTTGATCTACAAGGAATTTTGAGATGATTCAAAAATAAAAGTTGTAGTTCTTTGTGTCTAGTTTCTAAAAAAATAAGGAAGTAATCATTTTAATATCAATAGAGAAAGTTATGGCCAAAATACTAAAGCCTGGCAGTGCAGTCACCAAGAGTGCGGCCGCACAATTTTTGTGCGACCGCAGGAGCTGGGATGTGCGGCCGCACTTGGAATTGTGCGGACCACACATGGCGAGTTCAGAGAATGTACTAATAACCGAGGCTTATGTTATTATTTCATTTTTGGACCTTGGGAGCTCGGTTTGAGACGATTTTTCGTGGGTTTTTCAAGAAATTCAACGGGGTAAGTGATTCTTTCTCGGATTTGGTTAATATTCATGAATATATCACTGCTTTCATAATTTACTTAGTACTTTGAGATGGAAATTTTGGAAAAATTGTAGAAACTTCATAAACCACATATTGAGGATTTGAAGGTCGAGTTGTGATCGGGATTGGCTAATTTTGGTATGGTTGGACTCGTGAATGAATGAGTGTTATATTTTATAACTTTTACCCGATTTCAAGACGTGGGCCCGGGGAGGCTTTTTGGGCGTTTTTCTAATTTCTTTCTTTAGCTTTGATTTCATTAGCTAGATTAGTTTCTTGTAGCTATATTTACGTTATGTAATTGATTTGGCTAGATTTGGACCACTCGGGGCCAGATATTCGTGAGAAAGGCATTGTGATTGATTGATTGATCTTGGTTCAAGGTAAGTGGCTTACCTAACCTTGGGTGGGGGAACTCCCCTTAGGATTTGGTACTGTTTTGATATGTGAGCGCCGTGTACGTGAGGTGATGAGTACGTTCACGGACTAATTATGGTAAAAACCCGATTTTCACTGAGTAACAACCTGTTCTTCTTCTTATTTGAGTTATATCAGCATGTGTAGTATCCCGTTAGCTTAGAATAGCCTATTTACTTGCCTTAATTGCTTATCTGAACTCTGTGCAGCATGTTTAGTGAAATTTCTATTTTTCCTTGACTGGTACTTAATCGAAATTGTAGGTTTTCTTGCTGTAGCTGTTATTTCCGTTATTTGAGCTGAATATTTACTTTGGGACTACGGAATGGTATTCCGGTAGATCCCCCTGTTTTGCATATTTACTTTGGGACTATGGAACGGTATTCCAGTAGATCCCCTTATTCTGCATATTTACTTTGGGACTACGGAACGGTATTCCGGTAGATCCCTCCCTGTTCTGCATATTTACTTTGGGACTACGGAACCGTGTTCCAGTAGATCCCTCCCTGTTTTGCATATTACTTTGGAACTACGGAACGGTATTCCGGTAGATCCCCCTGTCCTACATATTTACTTTGGGACTACGTAATGGTATTCCGGTAGATCCCCCTGTTTTGCATATTTACTTTGGGACTACGGAACGGTATTCCGATAGATCCCCCTATCCTGCATATTTACTTTGGGACTATAGAACGGTATTTCGGTAGATCCCCTGTTCTGCATATTTACTTTGGGACTACGGAACGGTGTTCGGGTAGATCCCCCCTGCACATTTACATTTGGGACTGCGGGACGGTATTCTAGGAGATCCCCTGTTGTTATCTCTGTGTACTAAGTTGTTGTTTTTTTGTGATTTCATTCTTGTTAAATTTTAGTATTTATCTTTACTGCGCATTTCATTCTGTCTTATTTTATTATACATATACCAGTAGGGCCCTGACCTGATCTCGTTACTACTCGACCGAGGTTAGGCTTGGCACTTACTGGGTACAGTTGTGGTGTACTCATGCCCTTCCCTGCATATATTTTTCGTGTGCAGATCCAGGTATCGGTTATCAGCCGCATTATCAGTGAGGCGAGCCAGTTGCAGAGACTTCAAGGTATATCTACCGCGTCCGCAGACCTCAGAGTCCCTTTCTACTCTTCCCCATGTCAAACACTTCTTGTATTTCCTTTTGTTAGACTCTGGAGTATAGAGATACTATTTTCTTTCTGTAGTTTGTGACTCATGATGTTCTGGCTTTTGGGCATATTGTGTATTTCTGAGTAATTGGTTATTGTACATGCCAAGCGGCATGGTATTTAGTTATGTTGTTTTGTTATAGTTAGTTGTTAAAATTACGTTATCATTTTATTATTCTGCAAATGTTAGGCTTACCTAGTTGTAGAAACTAAGTGCCGTCACGATGGTTCACGGAGGTAGAACTTGGGTCGTGACATTATTTGTTGCTTATTGTTAATTATCGAATTATAAATTCACTGGAATTCATCTTTGTTTTATTTTTTTCCATCACACTTTTAGTTAATCAAGATGGGTTCTAAATTTGATCAATCAATTTAGGATAGTTTAACTTGGGTTAGAGATATTGTGATTGGGCCTAGGCAGTGTGTTTGAAATTGTTCGACCCAGTCCCATTTAAAGAGTTCTGATAAGTAAATTATGAAGGGGTAAAAGAAGAAAGTAACATAAAAGTAAAGAGTAATTAAAGGGGCTGGAAGGGTAGTTTAGGGTTTTAACTTAGGGAATCTTTTGTAACTGATTGAGGAGTTTATAAAAGAAAGAAAAAGGGACTGAACTGTAAAAGTAAAAGAGGATCAAGTCTTGTGGGATGGACTGTGAGGTGAAAACTGAAAATAGAAGGGATTTTAAAAGAAAAAGAAAATCTGAAGGCATCCCCCTAGAATCAGTTATAAAAAGAGCATCACCCTTCACACTCTTCTCACGCATTCTCACTCATTCACACAATTCGTTCACACTCATATATACTCTTACACACGCTCAAACACCGTAGTAGCAACTGGAAATTCAAAATTTAGATCTGGACTTCAAAATTTTCAAAAAAAAGGAAAAGAGTTAAAAAGCTAATTCAAAATTTCAGTTCTTCAGCTTTATATGCTCTAGGAATATCAAATTTTAATCAAGCTGTGAGGTTTCATTGTTTGTTGAGTAGCCAAGTTCCAGCTTGCTGATTTCAGTCCCTGTTTGATTGTTCTAGTTTGATTTACTGCAGATAAGGTATTTATGCCAAGCTTCCAATAATGTAATTGCTATTTAGATATCATAGTATTATAAAACCTTCACTGATTTGTTCATCTGTTGTTTGTTGAATGCCTTTTGCTTATTGATTATGATTCTACATTAATATTGAAACATTTGATGTAACTATCACCTAAAATCTGTTGTAGACTCGATTAACAATAAATGTGTATAAATTGAGTTGATTCTGTGATTTGTGTTTTGATTTTTTTACTTGTTAGTCTGTTGTTTGTTAATAGAAATTGGTGATGTTGGTTTGCCAAACCGAAAGTGAAATCATTTGTTACTCGAACTAGGAACATGTTCTCGCATTACTCAGTTAAGTAAATGTTTTCATCATGTGTTGAGCGGTGTTTCATATTCAATTAGCCTGTGAAACCACCAGTTGGTCAAATGCATTAGCTAGAGATCTCCAGCTTAAATTGAGCAGTTCTGAGTTCATTGCAACATGCAGGGATAAATAGAAATAAAGATTTAGAGTACATTTGGTTCTAAGAAATTTGTTAAGAGATCATAATTGTAATTGTTAGAACAATTATTTTAATGTAATAATATTGAATCAAATTAGATTTAGATTTTGTTTGATATTGCGATCCAGTTTGTGATGTAGGGATTAATTGTATGTTTGATCTTGAAGATTACAATATCTACTATTTTTACTATTTTTTTTTTACAGTCTAAGTCTCATTTGCTGGGCTTGGCTATGGGCCTAGAGTTAAACAGACGTAGACCCAATACTGACCCACCTTTTTTAATCTACTAACATTAATAAGTTTTTTTTAAATGTGTTTAAGTGCTGATAGATGCCCTGCTAGAATCACCGTAATTAATTCTCCGTGCCCCACCAAAATGACAGTGACTTTGGATTTGAATGATTTTTGAACACTCAATCAAAACAATAATAACCCAGATGTCCAGTGACCACCATGTGACTTTGTACACATAGAGAAGGCGACTTAGTGATTAACCATTGGCTTCAAATCAACCTAATTAATTTTATAGTTTGTCTACTATAAATAATTCTATAATAATTAAACCTCCATAGGCAATCCCAAACTTTAGAATATTAACAAGTGAACATTCGTAGAATGCTTTAGGCGCGTTTTAAATGTATTATCATGATTATGTACACGTTCGCGTGACATAATTATGATCCCAAGATTAAATCAAGGTACGCTTTCGCGCAACTTTGGCCAAACAATCTGTGACAACCCGGCCGGTCGTCTCATGAGTTACCGCCCCGTTTTTCCCATTTCTACTTCTATTTGACTTAATTATTTGTTTTATATGTGATCGGGTTGGTTGGCTAGGGTTCGGAAAGGTTTTGAGAAGGTTTGAGACATTTAGTCTCTTTTAAGAAGGCTTAAGTTAGAAAAGTCAACCGGATATTGACTTTTGTGTCAGAGGGCTCGGATGTGAGTTCCGACGGTTCGGATAGCTTCGGGAGATGATTTGGGACTTAGGTGTGTGATCAAAATGTGCTTTGGGGGTCCGGAGTAGATTTAGGCTTGAATTGGCGAAATGGAGTTTTTGGCGTTTTCCGGTTGATTGGTGAGATTTTGATGTAGGGGTCGGAATGGAATTCCGGAAGTTGCAGTAGCTTTGTTATGTCATTTGGGATGTCTGTGCAAAATTTCAGGTCATTTGGACGTGGTTTGGTTGGGTTTTTGATCAAAAGCAGAATGCGGAAGAATTTAGAACCTTAGGCTTGAATTTGATGAGTTTTCATGATTTTGATGTGGTTTGAGGTGTTTTGAAGATTGGTACAAGTTTGAATAAGGTTATGGAATATGTTTGTGCTTTTGGTTGAGGTTTCGGGGGCCACGGGGTGATTTCGGATGGTTGACGGGGAGTCTGGAGAATTTTTGCAGCTGCTGTATTTTTGCTGCTTCTGGTATTTCCGCACCTGCGGATAGGAGACCGCAGGTGCGGCGCCGCACATGCGAAGGAAGAGACGCAGAAGTGGCTAGAGGCACGACTGGTCAGGAACCGCAGAAGCGGCTAGGAGTACCGCATCTGCGACTCCCAGATGCGGCAAACGGGGAAAACATAAGTGATTTCCGCAGAAGCGGACCATGAAACCGCAAATGCGGTACCGCAGATGGGGTTGGAGGACCGCATATGCGGAAATGTCTGGTCAGATTATATTAAATTCCTCCTTCGCGATTTTCAGAGGGATTCTCACTTTTAAAACGAAATTTTGAAGCTTTGGGCGATTTTGAAGAGAGGAAATCATTGTTCTTCGTTGAGGTAAGGATTTTGGACCCTAAAACTTGATTATTTGTGATTAAGGAACGAAAATATCAGTGTAAATTCATGAAAATCAGTAGAAAAAGGTGGAGTTAGGACTTGAGATTAAGAGACCTTCTAGGGATGATTTGAGGGGTCAAACGAACTCCGATTCTTGAGTTCTTTATATGTACGGACTCGTGAGGTGATGAAGAACATTTTGGTATAAAGTTTATCCAGTTCCGGGATGCGGGCCCGGGAGTCGGGTTTTGACTGATTTCGGATTTTGTGCTTAAAATCGATATTTTTCAATTGGAATTCATTCGTTTAGCATAATTTAATGATAAACATCTGGACATGGTGGATTTGGAGCACTCGGAAGTCGTTTCGAAGGGAAAAGGCATTGCAAGCTAGATTTCGGGCCGGATTGAGGTGAGTAATGATTTTAAATGCTGTCCTGAGGGTATGAAACCCCGAAATTTCACAGCGTATGGCTATGTTGAGGTGACTTACACGCTAGATGACGAGCGTCGAGTAGAGCACCGTTGGGGATTGTGACTTAGTCCATCCCGAATGATTATTTTACTGTGTATTTGATAGTTAATTGTTTAATATTATTATATTTTGGTCTAAATGCCATATGTGGGCTTCGTGCCAGTTGTTTGAACCCTTAGGGTATTTTTAAATGATATTTTCCTCACTGATTGATTTCATACTAGTTCTCAGTCATACTATATTTTACTATTTTAAAGACTCAGCTATATTATTCTGTTTTAAACACATTAAATGATATTTTCAAAGGTATTTGAGCTGAGCTTCATATTTTACTGTGGCCCGAGGGGCTTATGAGATTCTGACTGAGTAAGCCTGAGGGCCTGTGTTGTGAGGTTACATTTGGGTCGGGCTGTGCGCCGCAGCAGTGATACATTTATTATGGGAATGAGGCCGAGGGCCTGAGATTGTACGCCACGAGGTGGCTTGAGATTTATATGAGGCCGAGAGCCTGTTTATGTGTGAGGCCCCGTGAAAAATTTACCCTCAAAGCCCGAACCTCGTAGTGCCTAGTTAGGGTCAGGTGATAGAAACTCACAAAGAAATAGTCAGGTTGCATGGCACTCTAGTTTCAATCATTTCTGATCTAGGGGCTGAGTTCACAGCCAACTTTTGGAAAAAGTTTCAACAAGGTTTGGGGACGCAGGTAAATCTCAGCATAGCTTTTCATCCACAAACCGATGGGCAAGCTGAGCAAACTATTCAGACGCTTGAAGACATGTTGCGAGCTTGTACTCTTGATTTCAAGGGCAGTTGGGATGACCATTTGCCACTCATAGAATTTGCTTACAATAACAGTTTCCATGCCAGTATCCAGATGGCACCATTCGAAGCATTGTATGGTAGGAGATGTAGGTTTCCCATTGGGTGGTTCGAGGTTGGAGAAGCGGAATTGATAGGGCCGGACCTCGTGCATCAGGCCAGGGAGAAAGTCAAGGTTATTAAAGAAAGGTTGAAAACTGCTCAAAGTCGCCAAAAGTCTTACTCAGATGTTCGTCGCAGGGATTTGGAGTTCAAGGAAGACGATTGGGTATTTTCGAAAGTTTCCTCTATGAAGGGCATCGTGCGATTTGGAAAGAAGGGAAAACTAAGTCCGAGGTATGTCGGACCATACAGAATCATCCAGAGGATTGGTCAGGTGGCATACAAACTCGAGCTACCACCCGAGATGTCATTGGTACACCCGGTCTTTCATTTGTCTATGCTGAGGAAGGTAGTGGGAGATCCATCAACTATTGTACCAGTTAAGACGATTGAGGTTAATGAAGAGTTGTCATATGAAGAAATTCCAGTTGCTATTCTTGGTATGCAAGTTCGAAAATTGAGGAATAAGGAACTTGCATCCGTGAAAGTGTTATGGCGAAACCAGAAAGTTGAGGAAGCTACTTGTGAAGCCGAGGATGAAATGAAAAAGAAGTATCCACATTTGTTTGATTAGTCATGTAATAGCTTTTATGCATTTAGCTCCTATGAACTCTTATCGTTTGGCCTGATCTATGTAACACCGTTCCCTTTTTGGTAGTGTGATTGCCTATACGGCCTTAGTTGATGTTGTACAAGTTATATTATGCTTACGAGATGTGTTTATGCTATTGGGATGTGTTTTTGGGGTTCTCTGACAGGTGGATAGGCCTAAATACAAAAGAAACTATGGCAAAATTTTTGGAAATTTAGGGAGTTAGCTAAATTTGGGGACTGGCAATATGTTTCAAGTTATAAAGAATAGAAGATTGCACTAAGACTGTTAGTAAGTGAACCTTGATCCTCATTCGAGGATGAATGATCTTAAGTGGGGGAGGATGTGAGGCCCCGTGAAAAATTTCCCCTCAAAGCTCGAACCTCGTAGTGCCTAGTTAGGGTTAGGTGATAGAAACTCACAGCGATTCGGACCCTTTGAGCTGATCTATGCATTTAAAAACCAAGAATCAAAGTTTTCCAGAAAAGTACAAATATGCGGTCCACAATGCGGTCGCATACCAGGTATGCGGACCGAATTTCTGCCGCAGAGTGAGTTAGGGTGTTAGCTAATTTGAGGTTAAAAATGCGTTCCATTATGCGATCGCATAACCGATATGCGGACCGCATAGTCGTCGCATAATTTCCTTGGGATCTTGTGAAGGTTAGTTCTGCGGTGCATAATGCGATCGCAGAACGGGTATGCGGACAACATTTCCGTCGCATACCCAAGCAGAGTGTTATGATTTTGGGAACCTTTTTGCGGTCCAATCTGCGGCCCGCATTTGCATTTTGCGATCGCAGATCCGACTCGGGGCTCCAATTTTCTAATTTTTAACCCGACCCCCCTTATCGTTATATTCGGTATTATAACTCATTTTGAGCATTGTGCCGAGCATTTCTAGAGTGAGAGAGAGGAGTCTTAGAGAGGGCAAAGTCCTCCCCATCAAATTACTTCATGAAACCTTGTTAAATCCTTGAAGATAATCAAGCAAAGGCAACTAAATTTTTATCCCAAGAGGTAAGGCTTCATCACCTCAGTTATTATTTCTACACTCAGCCATAAGGGGTCATTAGTAAGGTAATTCATGGGTATAAGAATTAATTCCTTGCATGCATATCAAAACTTAGGGTATTGGGAGCTAGTAAACTAAAAAGGGAGCAATCGAGGTATAAAAGGATAGAAATTCCTCTCAAAAGGGGCCTAAGATCATAATGCACCTTTAGTGTTTGATATTATGCTCGAATCAAGCTAGAATCTCAACCTCATCTCTAATTCTCGGATTAATTTGTAATTCTTACATAATAGATCAAAGCGATAAGNCCCCAAACGTGAGTAATGTACTATTCTTGATATTTAATAAAGTATGAAGTATACAATCATGTGTTGAAATGCGTGGGCTATAAGCCAAAGATTAAAGCTGAGAATTTTCATGCTAACTATGTGAACACTTACATGTGCTTGCAACTTGAATTACTTTCGTATGTGCCTATGATCATAACTTGCAAGGTGAATATTGAAATGGAAAATGATGTGAAGTGTGGCCCAAAGTGCCGTGAATTGAATTGATACATGAAAGATAATTGATTCAAGTGAGATGATTAATGAGAAAGAAACCACGCCTAGGCAAGGCGGCCTAGCCAATCGGGCCGTGATCGGACACCATGCTGCACACATGGTGGTGATGTGCTGATATTCAATTCCGGATAAGGGAAATGAAATAGTGATTGAGATGTATGCCTCCAATGAGGCAACCTAGCCGGTCGGGTCGTGATCGGACTCCGCTCAAAATAGCGGTGGTATCGAGACCAGTGATGAACGTATGAAAGAAATGCCCCAAACTAAGTTATGGGAATTATGTAAATGATTCTATGATTTGCATATTTGATTCACCTATGTGACTTACTTGTCATTGCTTGGTAGTTCTTTCTAGTAAAATGGTGTTTAGTTATACATACTAGTACTATTCCATGGTACTAACGTCCCTTTTGCCTGGGGCACTACATTTTTTTAAATGAATGTAGGTGGCTCCATAGCAGATAGTGCCGATCGTGTGTAGCGGAGCATTCTCCTTCTCAAAGATCTTGGTGAGCCCCTTTCTCCTTCAAGGGGCTATATTGCACACCTCTTGCCTTTTTGGGCTTTCACTTTTGAGGTATAGCCGGGGCCTTGTTGCCGGCGTTGTCACATTTATTGTTTGTATCCTTAGAGGGTTCGTAGACATATATGTGGGTCAGATGTGGGCATCGGATGGGTGTGCGAGCTATGTTGTAGTTCTAAACTTATGTTGCCTATGAATTGTAACTTTATGGGAACTTTGGGAACTAACTTATCTACAGTTTAATGTCGTGATCTAAAATGAACTAAAAAGGTCGAATATACTATCTTCCTTTGTTGAATAAACGAAAGCATGGTCCCCTTAGTAGTATGGAGTTGGGTAGGTAGTGTTTGGTAAGGCTTGCTCATTTGGGGTCACTCAATTGAGCGCCGGTCGCACCTCCCGAGGTTGGGGCGTGACATTATGATGCCACGAGATGGCTTGATTATGCGCTTGGGCCATAAGGGGCCCCTCCCAGAGTCTGTACACCCCTAGTGAGCACGGGTACCCATTGTGATTTAAGATATAGCCCGAAGGGCTGGTATTATTCTGTGATATTTCCCGAGGGGCTGATTCTGTTGATACTGTGCCTGAGGGGCAGTTATTATGTGTTTACCTTTTTAGTTGTTTTTCCTGTATGTCGTTTAACTGTTTAAAAGATGTTATGAGATTTCACTGCTTAATCATATTTACTGATTTGTTATGCTTCTTGTAGCTTAATGTTGTGCCTTACGTGGTTTTATATTACTCAGTCTTCATTTATTTTTATTACTCACTGAGTTGAAGTACTCACTTTACTCCCTGCACCCCTGTGTGCAGATTCGGGCGCTACAGGTCCTGCTCCTGAGGGTTGATAGTTCCAGCAGGTCTTCGGAGATTACTAGGTAGCTGCTTGGCGATTCGCAGCCTAGTGCATTCTCCCTCTATTTCAGTTTTCTTTTGATTCAGTTATGTAGTAGTGGATTAGACTCTAGACTTTTAGTATTATTTTAGATGCTCATGACTGGTGACACCCCGATGTCGGGCTGTGTTGGTTTTATTTCCGCAACTTATATTGTTATTTTTGGGATTTATTTCTATTAAAGACCTTGGTTTATTATTTTTAACTGCTTTAAATGAATTGGAAGTGTATCGGCTGGCCTTGTCTTCATGAGAGGCGCCATCACGACCGGGTTTGGGTTTAGGGCCGTGACAAGTTGGTATCAGAGCCTAGGTTATATAGGTCTCACGAGTCATGAGCAGGTTTAGTAGAGTCTCGCAGATCGGTACGGAGACGTCTGTATTTATCCTCGAGAGGCTGCAGAACTTTTAGGAAAATTCCATATTCTTGAAATTCTTGTCGTGCGAAGTTGTTGATCAGAGTACTAAACTTCTTTTATCCTATTCTCTCACAGATGGTGAGGACACACTCTACCGGTCAGGACGGACGACCACCAGTACCACCAGCGAGAGCCACTAGAGGACGAAGAAGTGGCCGAGGACGTGGTAGGGGCAGAGGTATAGCCCCCGCAGCAACTGGGACAGCACCTGCAGACCCACCAGCCACCCCAGTTCAGGGTCAGGTCCCAGTGGTGGACGCCCCAGCAGCACCAACTCAGGCACCAGCTGTACCCATTATGATTCCGGGTCTTCAGGAGACTCTGGCTTAGTTATTGACAGTATGCACTAGCCTTGCTCAGGCGGTCGCAGTTTCTAATGCCACAGCTACTTCTTAAGTAGGGGGAGGCTCTCAGACTCCCGCCGCCCGTACACCCGATCCGGTGGTTTAGGGAGTGCAGACATCGGAGGCACCACTCGCCCAGCCGGTGGCAGCTGTTCAGGGTTATGTAGCTCCTGTTATGCTGGAGGATGAGCAGCCTAGACTGGAGAGGATTAGCAGACTACAGCCTCCTACTTTCAGTGGTGCAGAGGGCGAGGATGCTCAGGGTTTCTTAGACAGATGTCAGCGGATTCTTCGCACTGCGGGTATTCTGGAGACCAGCGGGGTTGCATTCATGACCTTTCAGTTTACTGGAGCTGCCTTCACTTGGTGGGAGGCATATGAGAGGCGTAGGCCTGTTGGTTCGGCACCTCTAACTTGGCAGTAGTTCTCTGCTCTATTTTTGGAGAGGTATGTCCCACAGTCCCGCAGGGAGGAACTGCGTAGGCAGTTCGAGCAGCTTCGACAGGGGGATATGACAGTTACCCAATATGAGATGAGGTTCTCGGAGTTGGCTCGACATGCTATTTGGCTGGTTGCTAATGAGAGAGAGAGAGGATCAGGAGGTTTATTGATGGCCTCACCTACTAGCTTCGGGTTCTCATGACCAGGGAGAGGGTGTCAGGTGCTACATTTGAGGAGGTTGTGGATATTGCTCAAGAGATTGAGTAAGTTCGTCGCCAGGAGCGCGAGGAGAGGGAGGCTAAGAGGCCTCGAGGACATGGTAGTTTTGGGGGTGCTCCTTCTAGGGGCCAGTTTTAGCACGACAGAGGCCGATAGCTCCGACATGGTCAGTCATCTTGCCCAGGTTATCGTGGGGCATCATCAGGCCATAGTTCTCACGGTTCTCAGCAGGGCCATTCTTCACTTAGTGCATTTCCAGCCCAGGGTTCAATCCGTGCTCCATCGGTTCAGGATTCTTCTGTGCCAGGGGCATCTGCTAATCATACCGGTGCTAGGGGTTCCCATCAGTCCCCGTCTCCAGCACCCGGGAGTTGTTATGAGTGTGGAGAGATGGACCACTTGTGGAGGCAGTGCCCTCGTCGTTCTCAGTAGAGGGGTCAGTCATCAGCCTCAACCCCAGCCACTTCACCACCCACCCACCCAGCTAGGGGTGGGGGACAGTCATCTAGGGGTCACCCCAGAGGGGGAGGTCTATCTGGAGGTGGCCAGGCTTGCTTCTATGCACTTCCATCCAGGCCCGATGCGATTGCTTCAGATGCGGTGATTACAGGTATTATCTCAGTCTGTCGCAGGGATGCTTCTATGTTATTTGACCCTGACTCTACTTTCTCTTATGTGTCGTCTTATTTTGCCCATTATCTGGATATGCCCTGCGAGTCCCTTGTTTCTTCTGTTCATGTTTCTACGCCGGTGGGCGATACTGTTGTGGTAGACTGTGTGTACCGATCGTGTGTTGTGACTATTGGGGGTCTGGAGACCCGAGTGGATCTGTTATTGTTATGTATGGTGGACTTCGATGTTATTTTGGGCATGTGCTGGTTATCTCCGTGCCGAGCTATTCTGGACTGTTATGCCAAGACAGTGACTTTGGCTATGCCTGGTGTGCCACGGATTGAGTGGCGAGGTTCGACCGATTATGTTCCCGGCAGAGTGATTTCTTTCTTAAAGGCCCAGCGTATGGTTGGGAAAGGTTGTCTTTCATATCTAGATTTTGTGAGGGATGTCGGTGCAGAGACTCCCAATATTGATTCTATTCCAGTTGTGAGGGATTTTCCTGACATATTTCCTGCAGACCTGCCGGGTATGCCACCGGACAGGGATATAGATTTTGGTATTGACCTGGTGCCGGACACTCAGCCTATTTTTGTTCCACCATATCGTATGGCACCAGCGGAGCTGAAAGAGTTAAAGTAGCAGCTTCAGGAACTTCTGGATAAGGGGTTCATTCGTCCTAGCGTGTCAGCGTGAGGTGTGCCGGTTCTCTTTGTGAAGAAGAAGGATGGCACGATGAGAATGTGTATTGATTACAAGCAGTTGAATAAGGTAACAATTAAAAATAAGTATCCTTTGCCTCGCATCGATGATTTGTTCGACCAGCTTCAGGGAGCGAGAGTATTCTCTAAGATTGATCTCCGCTCAGGTTTTCACCAGTTGAAGATCAGGGACTCAGATATTCTTAAGACAGCTTTCAGGACCCGATATGGTCATTATAAGTTCTTGGTGATGTCTCTCGGGCTAACCAATGCCCCGACAGCGTTCATGCATTTGATGAACAGTGTGTTCCGGCCGTATCTCGACTCGTTTGTCATAGTCTTCATGATGACATTCTGGTACACTCGCGTAGTCAGGAGGAGCATGCAGAGCATTTGAGAATGGTGTTGCAGAGATTGAGAGAGGAGAAGCTTCATGCAAAGTTCTCCAAATGTGAGTTCTGGCTAAATTCAGTGGCTTTCTTGGGGCACGTGGTGTCCAGCGAGGGTATTCAGGTGGACCCGAAGAAGGTAGAGGCAGTTCAGAGTTGGCCCAGACCGTCCTCAGCTACAGAGATTTGCAGTTTTCTCGTCTTGGCGGGTTATTATCGCTGGTTTGTTCAGGGATTCTCGTCCATTGCATCGCCCTTGACCAATTTGACTCAGAAGGGTGTTTCATTTCAGTGGTCTGATGAGTGTGAGGAGAGCTTTCAGAAGCTCAAGACTGCCTTGACCACAGCTCCAGTGTTAGTATTGCCATCAGCTTCAGGTTCTTATACCGTGTATTGTGATGCTTCGAGAGTTGGTATTGGGTGTGTTCTGATGCAGGAGGGTAGAGTTATTGCTTATGGTTCTCGTCACTTGAATCCTCATGAGAAGAACTACCCTATTCATGATTTGGAGTTGGCTGCCATTGTTCACGCGTTGAAGATTTGGAGGCATTATTTGTATGGTGTGTCTTGTGAGGTGTATACCGATCATCGTATCCTCCAGCACTTGTTCAAGCAGAAGGATCTCAATTTGAGGCAGCGGAGGTGGTTGGAGTTGCTTAAGGATTACGACATTACAATTTTGTATCACCCGGGGAAGGCCAATGTAGTGGCCGACGCTTTGAGTCGAAAGGCGGTGAGTATGGGGAGTTTGGCGTATATTCCAGTTGGGGAGAGACCTCTTGCAGTTGATGTTCAGGCTTTGGCCAATCGGTTCGTGAGGTTAGATATTTCGGAGCCTAGTAGGGTATTGGCTAGTGTGATTTCTCGGTCTTCCCTATATGAGCGCATCAAAGAGCGCCAGTATGATGATCCACATTTGCTTGTCCTTAAGGACAGAGTTCAGCATGATGATGCCAGGGATGTTACTATTGGAGATGATGGGGTGTTGAGGATGCAGGGCCGGATTTGTGTGCCTAACGTGGATGGGCTTCGGGAGTTGATTCTGGAGGAGGCCCATAGCTCGCGGTATTCCATCCATCCAAGAGCCGCGAAGATGTATCAGGATCTGAGACATCATTACTGGTGGAGGAGAATGAAGAAAGACATTGTGGGATTTGTAGCTCGGTGTCTCAATTGTCAGCAGGTGAAATATAAGCATCAGAGACCGGGTGGGCTGGTTCAGCGGATGGATATTCCAGAGTGGAAGTGGGAGCAGATCACTATGGACTTCGTAGTTGGACTCCCACGGACTTTGAAGAAGTTCGATGGTATTTGGGTGATTGTAGATCGGCTGACCAAGTCCGCGCACTTCATTCCTATTTGTACTACTTATTCCTCCGAGCGGCTAGCAGAGATATATATCCGAGACATTGTTCGGTTGCATGGTGTCCCAGTTTCCATCATTTCAGATAGGGGCACTCAGTTTATTTCACAGTTCTGGAGGTCGGTGCATCGAGAGTTGGGTACTCAGGTTGAGATGAGCACAGCTTTTAACCCTCAGACGTACGGGCAGTCCGAGCGCACCATTCAGATATTGGAGGATATGTTACGCGTTTGTGTTATTGATTTCGGTGGGTCATGGGATCAGTTCCTACCACTTGCGGAGTTTGCTTATAATAACAGCTACCAGTCGAGTATTCAGATGGCTCCATATGAGGCTTTGTATGGGAGACGATGTAGATCTCCAGTTGGTTGGTTTGAGCCGGGGGAGGCCAGGCTATTGGGTACAGATTTGGTGCAGGATGCTTTAGACAAGGTGAAGGTGATTTAGGAGAGACTTCGTACAGCGCAGTCGAGACAAAAGAGCTATGCTGACAAGAAGGTTCGTGTTGTGTCCTATATGGTTGGTGAGAAGGTTCTGTTGAAGGTTTCACCCACGAAGGGTGTTATGAGGTTTGGAAAGAAGGGTAAATTGATTCCACGGTTCATTGGACCTTTTGAGGTACTTCGGAGGGTTGGGGAGGTGGCTTATGAGCTTGCTTTGCCACCCAGCCTGTCAGGTGTGCACCCAGCATTCCATGTTTCTATGCTACGGAAGTATATTGGAGACCCGTCTCATGTTCTAGATTTTAGCACGGTTCAGTTGGAGGGTGATCTGACTTATGATATGGAGCCAGCAGTTATTTTGGAGCGTCAGGTTCGGAAGTTGAGATCAAAAGACATAGCTTCAGTGAAAGTGCAGTGGAGAGGTCGGCCCGAGAAGGAGGCTACCTGGGAGACCGAGCAGGAGATGCGAAGCAGATATCCTCACCTATCCGAGGCTTCAGGTACGTTTCTTGACTCGTTCGAGGACGAACTTTTGTTTAAGAGGGGGAGGATGTGACGACCCGGCCGGTCGTCTCATGAGTTACCGCCCCGTTTTCCCCATTTCTGCTTCTATTTTCCTTAATTATTGCTTTTATATGTGATCGGGTTGGTTGGCTCGGGTTCGGAAAGGTTTTGAGAAGGTTTGAGACACTTAGTCTCTTTTAAGAAGGCTTAAGTTAGAAAAGTCAACCGGATGTTGACTTATGTGTTAGAGGGCTCGGATGTGAGTTCCGACGGTTCAGATAGCTTCGGGAGATGATTTGGGATTTAGGCGTGTGATCAAAAGGTTCTTTGGGAGTCCGGAGTAGATTTAGGCTTGAATTGGCGAAATTGAGTTTTTGGCGTTTTCCGGTTGATAGGTGAGATTTTGATATAGGGGTCGGAATGGAATTCCGGAAGTTGTAGTAGCTTCGTTATGTCATTTGGGATGTGTGTGCAAAATTTCAGGTCATTTGGACGTGGTTTGGTTGGGTTTTTTATCAAAAGCGGAATGCGGAAGAATTTAGAACCTTAGGCTTGAATTTGATGAGTTTTCGTAATTTTGATGTGGTTTGAGGTGTTTTGAATATTGGTACAAGTTTGAATAAGATTATGGAATATGTTTGTGCTTTTGGTTGAGGTCCCGGGGGCCTCGGGGTGATTTCGAATGGTTGACGGGGAGTTTGGAGAATTTGTGCAGCTGCTGTATTTTTGCTGCTTCTGGTATTTCCGCACCTGCAGATAGGAGACCGCAGGTGCGGCGCCGCACATGCGAAGGAAGAGCCGCAGAAGCGGCTAGAGGCACGATTGGTCAGGAACCGCAGAAGCGGCTAGGATTACCGCATCTGCGACTCCGCAGATGCGGGCAACGGGGAAAACTTAAGTGATTTCCGCAGAAGCAGACCATGAAACCGCAAATGCGGTACCGCAGATGCGGTTGGAGGACTGCAGATGCAAAAATGTCTGGTCAGATTATATTAAATTCCTCCTTCGCGATTTTCAGAGGGTTTCTCACTTTTAAAACGAAATTTTGAAGCTTTGGGCGATTTTGAAGAGAGGAAATCATTGTTCTTTGTTGAGGTAAGGATTTTGGACCCTAAAACTTGATTATTTGTGATTAAGGAACGAAAATATCAGTGTAAATTCATGAAAATCAGTAGAAAAAGGTGGAGTTAGAGCTTGAGATTAAGAGACCTTCTAGGGATGATTTGAGGGGTCAAACAAACTCCGATTTTCAAGTTCTTTATATGTACGGACTCGTGAGATGATGAAGAATATTTTGGTATAAAGTTTGTCTAGTTCCGGGATGCGGGGCCGGGGGTCGGGTTTTGACTAATTTCGGGTTTTGTGCTTAAAATCGATATACTGTTTGAATATTTGAATCCAAGACGCTTGATTCCTTTTTTTTTATTAAGATTAAGACAAAAGTGATCAATATTTCTTTATGCTTGTTCCTGAAGTATAAAACGGTCCATTTGATTATTCAATTGGAATTCATTCATTTAGCATAATTTAATGATAAAAATCTGAACTTGGTAGATGTGGAGAACTCGAAAGTCGTTTCGAAGGGCAAAGGCATTGCAAGCTAGATTTCGGGCCGGATTGAGGTGAGTAATGATTTTAAATGCTGTCCTGAGGATATGAAACCCCGGAATTTCACAGCGTACGGCTATGTTGAGGTGACTTACACGCTAGATGACGAGCGTGGGGTAGAGCACCGTTGGGGATTGTGACTTAGTCCATCCCGAATGATTATTTTACTGTGTATTTGATAGTTAATTGTTTAATATTATTATATTTTGGGCTAAATACCATATGTGGGCTTCGTGCCAGCTGTTTGAACCCTTAGGGGATTTTTAAATGATATTTTCCTCACTGATTGATTTCATATTGGTGCTCAGTCATACTATATTTTACTATTTTAAATACTCATCTATATTGTTCTGTTTTAAACACATTAAATGATATTTTCAAAGGTATTTGAGCTGAGCTTCATATTTTTCTGTGGCCCGAGGGGCTTATGAGATTTTGACTGAGTAAGACCGAGGGCCTGTGTTGTGAGGATACATTTGGGTCGGGCTGTACGCCGCAGCACTGATACATTGATTATGGTAATGAGGCCGAGGGCCTGAGATTGTACGCCACGAGGTGGCTTGAGATTTATATGAGGCCGAGAGCTTGTTTATGATGCCACGAGATGGCTTGATTATGCGCTTGGGCCGTAAGGGGCCCCTCCGGAGTCTGTACACCCCCAGTGAGCGCAGGTACCCATTGTGATTTGAGATCTAGCCCGAGGGGCTGGTATTATTCTATGACATTGCCCGAGAGGCTGGTTCTGTTGTTACTGTGCCTGAGGGGCAGTTATTATGTGTTTACCTTTTTAGTTGTTTTTCCATTATGTCGTTTAACTGTTTAAAAGATGTTATGAGATTTCACTACTTAATTATATTTACTTATTTGTTATGCCTCTTGTAGCTTAATGTTGTGCCTTACGTGGTTTTATATTACTCAGTCTTCATTTATTTTTATTACTCACAGAGTTGGAGTACTCACTTTACTCCCTGCACCCCTGTGTGCAGATTCAGGCACTATAGGTCCTGCTCCTGAGGGTTGATAGTTCCAGCAGGTCTTCGGAGATTACTAGGTAGCTGCTTGGCGATTCGCAGCCCAGTGCATTCTCCCTCTATTTCAATTTTCTTTTGATTCAGTTATGTTGTAGTGGATTAGACTCTAGACATTTAGTATTGTTTTAGATGCTCATGACTGGTGACACCCCGATGTCGGGCTGTGTTGGTTTTATTTCCGCAACTTATATATTTTTGGGATTTATTTCTATTAAAGACCTTGGTTTATTATTTTTAACTGCTTTAAGTGAATTGGAAGTGTGTCGGCTGGCCTTGTCTTCACGAGAGGCGCCATCACGACCGGATTTGGGTTTAGGGTCGTGACACGATCTTAACAAATAATAAAGTATTCTTAATTGTGTACACGTACGCGTGACATAATTTTTAGCACAGGAAACAAAATGGATTCACACACCCATGGTTTGTTTCAAGATAATTCCATAACGCTATTATCAAGTAATTAACAGCAGTAAAAGGTAAAAATGCACATAGGTTTAAAATATGTAATAATCAGATAATCAAGCCAAGTTATGATTGTAAAGTGATCGTGCTAAAACCACGAAATTGGAGAGTGCCTAACACCTTCTCCCGGTTTAATAGAATTTCTTACCCGATCATCTATGTTTTGTAGACTTAAACAGAGTTAATTTTCTTGATTTGAGATTCAAAATAAACGGTGACTTGGGACACCTTAAAGATTATTCAAAGTGACAACTCTGAAAAATAAATAACTAATCTCATTTCAATAATGTCACTTAAAGTGGAAATACTCATTTCCTCGTAATAGTGGTGTGACAACTCTGGTGACTCTACTGGGGAGAAGAACCCTGGACCTCTAGTTCAGGGTTAAAAATTCGAGCTTGTATTATAATCTATACTTCGGTTTGGCAAACTAACATCACTAATTTCTATTAACAAACAACAGACTAACAAGTAAAAAAATGAAAACACAAATCACAGAATCAACTCAATTTTATATACATTTATTGTTAATCGAGTCTACAACAGATTTTAGGTGATAGTTACATCAAATGTTTCAATATTAATGCAGAATCATAATCAATATGCAAAAGGCATTCAACAAACAACAGATGAACAAATCAGTGAAGGTCTTATAACACTATGATATCTAAATAGCGATTACATTATTGGAAGCTTGGCATAAATACCTTATCAGCAGTAAATCAAACTAGAACAACCAAATAGGGACTGAAATCAGCAAGCTGGAACTTGGCTACTCAACAAACAATGAAACCTCACAACTTGATTAAATTTTGAAATTCCTAGAGCATATAAAGCTGAAGAACTAAAATTTTGAATTAGCTTTGTAACTCTTTTCCTTTTTTTGAAAATTTGAAGTTCAGATCTGGATTTTGAATTGTCAGTTGCTACTAAGGTGTTTGAGCGTGTGTAAGAATGTGTATGAGTGTGAATGAATGGGAATGGATGAGAAGAGTGTGAAGTGTGATGCTCTTTTTACAACTAATTCTAGGGGGTTGTCTTCATAATTTCTTTTTCTTTTAAAATCCCTTCTATTTTCTATTTTTACCTCACAGTCCTTCCCACACAACTTGCTCCTCTTTTCCTTTTACAGTTCAGTCACTTTTTCTTTCTTCTAGAAACTCCTCAATTAGTTAAAAAAATTCCCTAAGTTAAAATGCTAAACTACCCTTCCAGCCCTGTTAATTACTATTTCCTTTTTATGTTACTTTCTTCTTTTACCCCCTCCTACTTTACTTATCAGAACTCATCAAATGGGCCTGAGTCGAACAATTTCAAACACACTGCTCAGGCCCAATCACGCTATCTCTAACCCAAGTTAAACTATCCTAAATTGATTGATCAAATTTATAATCCATCTTGATTAACTAAAAACATGATGGAACAAAGTAAAACAAAGATGAATTTCAGTGAATTTATAGTTCAGCAATTAACAATAAGCAACAAACTATTAACACCTAAGAATGGAATGCAGTCATACTTAACTAACAATTTAAGAAAATGAGGTCACAAAATTAGCAGGATGAAAGGCATGAGACAAACAAACTCAAAACAACAGTCGCGAGTAAATAAGGTATAGAAACATACCTATTAGACCTCAATTGGTTTGACAATGCTGGATTCTGACAATGGCGGATTCCGACAAGCCCGGCAAGCCGGAGAGATTGTTACACAAGCACTGGCCGGAACCTTTTTAGGGGCTAATGCTATGTGTAGCAATGCCTCTTGCTTTTTTAGAGGAAGAAGAAGCTATGGTTGGCCGGTCAACGAGGAAACAAACGGACTCCGGTGACCATAAAAAATAGGACGGGACCACCACCAATCAACAGTACTCATCAAGAGATGTCGATTGGTGTGAATAGCCTCAAACAGGTAAGGTTTGAAAGGAAATCTAAAAGGGACGATTTCAGATTCTCTTGCATTCCCAGATCCGCTAATCGTGGAGTTTTAGTGAGTTTTTGAGGAAGATGATGGTGGATTAGGGATAGGGGGTGGTAAGGAGTGTCCGGTGAACATTTGGAGTGATTTGGAGACGGACCGCCGCCGTGAGGCGATTTTCGACTGAGGTCAATATGGTCAACATAGTGGCTAACGGAGGAATGGGTGGTGGAGATGAATTCCGGCTGTCCTAAATTCTAAAATTGGGCGGAGGAGAATTTGGGAATATAAGTGTAAAGACTGAATTTTTATGAGTTTGTTTTATTTAAAGGAGGTCATTGGCAAAACGATCTAGCTTAGAGCGAAGACTACGTCGTTTGGTCATCTGAAGGGGTGGGATTCTTGGACCGGGTCACAAGCAGTCTTTGGGGAAATTGGGCTGCCGGATTTTGGGCCCAAATTGATCTGAAACTGAAAATGGTCCTCTTTCTTTTCTTTATTCAATTTTCATGTTTAGCCAACTTAATTCTAATTGAAACTATTTTGGAGATTTGACCTACTAAACTAATGAAACTTGTGACTTAATATCTAGTTAATTAATTAACCTAAAAATGCATATAATAAAATTAACTAAAAGTATTTTGTGATTTTTCATATTTTAGAGATGCAATTAAACATGCAATTAAGTTCTAAAAATATAAAGATAAAAATATAAAATATTTTTGTCATTTTTACAATTTAAAACACTAAATGCACAAAACTCAAATACGCACAAAAACAAATTAAAGAGAATATATAAAAAGCTTACAATTCTATAAAATAAGTAAAAGGACTTTTGGAATATTTTTTTTGGAGTAATTTCCAAATCGGGCAAAAAATACATGCTCATAGCTGCCCCTCTTTGCTCGAGAACATGAAGAGTTTTCGGGCAAAGATAAAGTGAGCAATTATGAAAAAATTATGCCCCGTAACGACCCGACCGGTCGTTTTGAGCTTTTGCACATTGCTCGCCAGTTCTCGGGCATGACTTGCCCCGTGTAGTGTATTATGACTTATGTAAATCGTTGGTTTTGGTTTTCAGGGTAATCGGAATGAATTTGGAAGAACAGTTCCCAGTTTGAATGTTGAAATTTGAAAGGTTTGACCAATATTTGACTTGTTTGTATATGATCTCGGATCGGAATTTTTATAATTTGGTTAGCTTCGTTAAGTGATTTGGGACTTAGGAGCGTAATCGGAATGTGTTTTGGAGGTTCGGTGTAGAATTAGGCTTGAATTGGCGAAAAGTTAGTTTTTGGCATTTTCCGGTTGATAGGTAAGATTTTGATATAGGGGTCGTAATGGAATTCAAGAAGTTGCAGTAGCTTCGCTGTGTCATTTGGGATGTGTGTGCAAAATTTCAGGTCATTCGGACGTGGTTTGGTTGGGTTTTTGATCGAAAGCGTAATTCGGAAGATTTTGGAATTCTTAGGCTTGAATTCGATGCAAATTTGATGTTTTAATGTTGTTTTGAGCGTTCCGAAGGTTGGAACAAGTTTCAATGATGTTATGGGATATCTTGGCATGTTTGGTTGAGGTCCCGAGGGCCTCGGGTGAGTTTCGGGTGGTCTATCAGGCCATTTCATGTTTTGAAAAGTTGCAGAAATTGCTGATCAGTGTTGCAGAGAAAATGGCCTTCGTGTTCGCGAGTAGGCTCCCGCGTTCGCGAAGGGTTAACTGGTGAAGGCTGGAATTTAGCCTTCGCGTTCGCGAAGGAGAATCCGCGTTAGCGAAGGGCTGTGTGATTGGTCAGCGCGTTCGCGAGAGGGTTACGCGATCGCGAAGGTTTGTCTGTGGAAGCGTCGCGTTCGCGAGTGGCGAGACGCGATCGCGAAGAAGGATTTCCTGGTCAAAGCTGGATTGTGCTTCGCGAACGCAAGGCTTTGACCGCGTTCGCGAATAAGGTTTTAGATGCCTGGGCAGAATGTTTAAATAGCCATTGTCCGCGATTTTGAAGCTATCTTTCACCATTTTTGGGCGATTTTGGAGCTCTTTGAGAGGATTTGGAGAGGGATTGAAGATATAACACCTGGAGGTAAGATTTTTGAACTCAATACTCGATTATTATGTGAATTCCACCTAGTAAATCATGGAATCTAAGCCTAAAATTGAAGAACTAGGGCTTGAAATTAGAGACTGAAATTTGGGATTTGAAGGATCATTTGTGGATGGATTTTGGTGTTCTTGGTATGTATAGACTCGTGTGAGGACGAGGATTCTATTAAGGTGACTTTTGTTGGATTCCGAGACGTGGGCCCGGGGGCTGGGTTTGAGCAATTTCGGGATTTTTGATGTGAATTGGATATTTTCGAGTGGGCTTCGTCCCCTTAGCATATTTTAATGATTATGTACTGATTGTGGCTAGATTTGGAGCATTCGGAGGTCGATTCGTGTTGGAAAAGGCATCGCGGGCTAGAGTTTGGACTGGTTCGAGGTGAGTAATGATTGTAAATGATGTTCTGAGGGTTTGAAACCCCGGAGTGCACATCGTAGTGCTATATTGAGGCGAGGCACACGCTCGATGACTTGGAAATTGATTAGAGACATTTATCCAATGATTTGGTATGAAAATCTTCTCTCAAGATCGCCCACTCTCGGAGTTAGGGTTCAAAGAATATGAAAAATGAGCAAAAACTCGAGTTATACAGCTGAAAACAAGCTGCAGATGTCGCATTCGCGATCCAAGGTTCGCAATTGCGAACCCTCGCAAAAGCGAAGAAAGCCTTCGCAATTGCGAACAAGGAAGGGCTGGAAAAGGTCGCGTTTGCAACAAAAAGTTCGCAATTGTGAAATGGCGTCGCAATTGCGATGGATATGTTCGCAATTGCGACCATACTAGAAGCATCAGTTTTTCCCGACACAAAAATGAGCATAACTTCCTCTTACGATGTCCAAATTTGATGATTCTTTTTTCCATGGCTCCGTAATTACGATACGGATCTAATGGTTCAATAAAAACTGAATTTGGAGCTCATTTGCTTAATGTGTTACCCTTTATTCCCAAAGAAACGACGTTGAAACATCAAATAAGAGTGCAATACAACCCGAAACACACCCGAGGCCCCCGGGACCCCGTCTACACACACAAACAAGTCATATAACCTAAGACGGACTCGCTCGAGGTCTCAAATCATATCAAATAACTCCAAAAGGACGAATCACACCACGAATCGAGCTATGAACTTCCAAATCTTCCAACTTCGAAAACTTGTGCCGAAACTGATCAAATCAACCCGGAATGACGCAAAATTTTGCAGACAAGTTCAAAATGACATAGCGGAGCTGTTCCAACACTCGGAATCGCCTTCCGATCCCGATATCACAAAATTCAACTATGGGTAAAACTTTTCCATTTTCCAAACTTCAACTTTTCCAACTTTCGCCGAAACGACTCAAATTACCCTACGGACCTCCAAATCCGAATCGGGACGCATGCCTAAGTCCAAAATCACCATACAAAGCTGTTGAGTTCACCCAAAACCTATTCCGGGGTCGTTTACTTAAAATTTCAATTCCGGTAAATTCTCACCGTTTAAACTTCCAAAACTAGTTTCCTTCTTCCAATTTGACTCTGAATCATCCGTTAACTGAATTCAATAATTCACGCAAGTCCATACACATATTATGAAGCTGTTCAAGACCTTACGCTGCCAAACGGAGCTTGAATTCTCAATATGACCGGCCGGGTCGTTACATGGGAGAACTTGGTAATAACTGTGCATTGGAAAAAGTCAACCCACGCGGCATATGTGAGAGGCGGACTAGCCGATCGGGTGAAGATCGGATGCTATGTTGCGCACATGGTGGTACTACTCTTGGTAACACCTTTCTTTCGCATCACATGTCAAACCACATTGTTCGTGGGGAGATGTCCTAGCCAATCGCGCGTGATCGGACTCTGTGCTAAAGACACAGTGGTATATCGAGTCGTGCACTATTGGGGATTGTGACATGGTCTGTCCCAATTGATGATTTTACCGCGTATTTGACTGAAATCTATTTGCTATTATGATTATTTGGGCTGAATTCTATATTTGGGCTTCGTGCCAACTATTTGAACCCTTCGGGGATTTTAGTTGATATTTCCTCATTGTTTTGACTTTATACTTGAACTCAGTCATGTTATTTTCTACTGTTTTCAAAACTTAGCCATGTTCACTCAGTTTTAATACTCAAATGATATTTCAATGGTGTTTTGGGCTGAGAAACATTGTTTTACTGTTGCCCGAGAGACTTATGTGATTTTGACTGAGTAAGGCCGAGGGCCTGTGTTATGAGGATATCTTTGGGTCGGGCTGCATGCCGCAGCGGTGGTACACTGATTTTGATTATGAGGCCGAGGGCCTGAGATTGTACGCCACGAGGTGGCTTGATATTGATTATGAGGCCGATGGCCTGAGATTGTTCGCCACGAGGTGGCTTGATATTGATATGAGGCCGAGAGCCTGTTTATGATGCCACGAGATGGCTTGATATTGCGCTTGGGCCGTAAGGGGACCCTCCAGGAGTCTGCACACCCCCAATGAGCGCGGGTACCCATTGTGATGTGAGATATAGCTCGAGGGGCTGGTATTATTCTATGTGATTGCCCGAGGGGCTGGTACTGTTCTGAGATATTGCCCGAGGGGCGGATTTGTTGACATTGTGCCCGAGGGGCGAACCTTATGTGCTTATCTTTCTTATTTGCCTGTCATTTACCTGTTTAATTGTCTAGTTTTGCCCGAGGGGCGGATTTTTGGTGCTTATCTGCACTAACTATTTTGCATTCATTTGCGTAACTGTTGAAAAGGTCATTGATAAAGAAGTTTAAACTGAGCTAATATATTTTAAGAGATTTCACAGCTTCATTGCTTTCTTACTGGTTTTGTACTACTTCTATACAACATGTTGATGCACTTTTCGTGATTTCTTATCACTCAGTCTTTATTTATGATTATTACTCACTGAGTTGAAAGTACTCACTTTACTCCCTGCACCTTGTGTGCAGATTCAGGTATTTTCTGAACCCGGTAGCGGGTATTGGTTGATCGGAGGCAGAGTCATCGGAGTTTTGCAAGGTAGCTGCCGGCGTTCGCAGCACTGCTTTCCTCCGTCTTAATTCTATTAGTCTACACATAGTATATTTCAGACCTTGTTAGTGGTATTTAGCCCTTAGTAGATGCTCATGACTAGTGACACCCCCGGTTTGGGCTGTGTTTGGGTTGTTTTTCCGCATTGTTATGATATTTTCTGCTACTTAGTATTATTAAATCATATTTTAGCTTGTTTTATTGCTGTTTAGCTGTTTAACTTTGAATTGGAAATGTGTCGGCTAGCCTTGTCTTCACGAGAGGCGCCATCACGACCGGGTCTGGGTTTAGGTTCGTGACAAGTTGGTATCAGAGCCTAGGTTACATAGGTCTCACGAGTCTTGAGCAGGTTTAGTAGAGTCTTGCGAATCGGTACGGAGACGTCTATATTTATCCTCGAGAGGCTGCAGAACCTTTAGGAAAAAAAACTTCACATTCTTGAAATTTTTATCGTGCGTCCTTGATTCAGCTTGAAATATAACTCCTTGAATTCCTTCCACGCATTCGTATGCGCGAACGAGCGCTCAATATCAGATGTGCATCGATGGTTTGTGATTCCCTGATTGGGGGGTGAGATATGATCTCTGTGTGTTGATGTTGGGCCAGTCTGGAGGACTCGAGGCCGGATTATTTTTGCCTATAGCTTGAGCATCGAGGTGCTGATTGTGTGAGCACGTGTTTCTTGATCTACATGTTCTGTTGTGTCCCTATTGAGGGGAGTAATGGATGGATGGCTATGCGATGAGTGTGTATGATTGCGAGATGTATTCGTATGATTTGGAAGCGATGAGAAGGGTCTGCTGGAGGATAGAAGAACTATTAGGTGCTTGATTCCGTCTTGATTCGAGTTATAGCCTCGAGTTATGGGCGTGTGAAGAATCTTTTCATGTTTCCTAGTTGGGAGTGGAGTAAATTTCAGGTTGTGGTATGAGTTCAGACTCAGGAAGACTAAGTGACTGCGTAATGTTGCGACGGTGGAAGGTATACAGAAATGTTAGTTTGAGGCAAAACAGGTGGGTTATCTCCTGCGGAGTGTTCGGAAGTCGTGTGATCCTTACGTTGTCTGTTAGAAGATCCCATTTTTAAGTGAAATATATGTGTTGAAATTTAAATTTGGGGTTGCTTAAGAGAGTGGGTTTAACTGTTGTGAGAGTGAATGCGAGATTTGCAGAAGATTAAAAGTACTAGATGGTCTGTGTTTCACAAGCTGATGAAGGATTGAGTTCAATCTCACTATGGTATTATGGCAGCAATAGAGCATATGCATTATGAGTTACTGTGTGTGTTTCGATCTATGGCTTCGAACCAAGTGGGGGAGTATGCTATTGAGTTATTGATTGCACGGTTATGTGCTGCATTGGTTCCAGTTGGAGGTGTGCTGGTGAATCTGTTGTGGCCTACGGAGATTGAGATCGAGGATGGCTCGAATGAAGGAAAATTCTTGGTAAAGGTTATAGTATGCTTCATAGGTGTGTGAGAATTCACGGAATGTCTTGAGTTGTTGTGGGTAAGTAATGCTCGGTGCATAGAATAGGAAGTGGTTTGGTTGAATTAAGGCAAGGTTACATCCTGTGGTGTCTGCGGTGCTAATGAGGTGCAGGTTATTCGGTTCTTTTGATCGGACTAATTGCAGTTTGGGTAGAATGGATGACTCTAGAGAATGGTTCTAATGTGTTCTAAAATTTTCATGCAATAATTGGAGACTTCCAAGTTGTTCTTGTGGCTAGAATTTGAGGTTTTGCATTTTCAAGGTGACAAGACTTGCGTCATTTCTATATCAGTTATGGGATTCTATACATCAGTATTAGGAAAGTAATGTCTACAGATTCGCAGTAAGTAGGTATTTTGAACATGGTGCTTTTGGGAACATTTAAAATAGTATTCAGCGGGTTGTGAGCCTTAGACTGTGTGGTATTATGCTTGGGTCCCTTACGGTGAGTCTGGGTTGAGGAATTGTGATGCTTTAGCAAGAAGCAGTATCAGGTTAAAGGTAAATCAGAAGGAAACTCGGATAGCTGAGATAGTTTAGTAGTATGCCGAACCAGTATGGCAAGGATATGATTAGTTCTTTGGATGTTTACGAGGTAATGAGCTTCTACAGGTGTTTCACGGCAATGCTCTATATTTTGGTGGCCTGCGTAGCTTGGTTGAGTTAGAAGGATTTAGTCATGCCAGCTTTGGTTTTGTCAAAATGAGAGACGGAGAGTTCTTGATGATTCCTACTGCGGTTAGAGATGCGTATTTTCTGCGAGTGTAAGAAGCAAGGAATGTGTAGTGATTTTCTTCTGAATGGGATCAACGGAAAGTTCTTGGTTGGTTGAGTACATAGTTGCTTGTGGCTCGGAAGGGATATGAAATTCTCATGTTATTTTAGGATGGTTTGGTATATGCGGTATGTGTAGAGGATTGAGATTTGCGCGTGTTAGGTTACGGTTTAGTTCTGAACGGAAGGTCATAAAATCCTTGAGCAACACGGACAGTTTCAGATGATTAGGGGAATGATCTTCAGATGATTAAGGGAATGGTATTGCTAGTTGGAGGTAATTTAACGAGGGTATATGTTTCAGAAAAAGTCAATGGTATTAAGTTGAGGGTATTTCGGTAGTATTGCGGCACTTTCTTGTTTGATCGACTGCTGATATCCGAGCTTGCTTGGAGGCACAGGAGAATGCTAGAGTATCTCTCGTGGAATGATTCGATATTAGAGATGTGGTATGTATTCGGACGGCGGAATTGGGATCAGGTATGGTGATTCGTGTGCTATATGGAGTTGGAGACTGGGAGTTCTCATATTCAGGCTATATTGTGGTTACGAGTCGTGTGTATCGGCACTGTGTAGTGACTATCGGGGTTTGGAGACCCGAGTGGATCTGTTGCTGCTTGGTATGTTAGATCTTGGATGTAATATTGGGTATAGATTGGTTGTCTTCGTGTTGTGTTATTCTGGAATATTGCGCTAAGGCAGCAATGTTGGCTATGCCGGGAATGCCACGGATTGAGTGGGCGAGGTTCGTCGGATTATGTTCTTGGTAGAGTGGTTTCATGTTTCGAAGACCCAGCGGAGGGCTGGGAAGGATTGTCTTCCTTATTTGGGCTCTCGTGATGGATGTCAGTGCAGAGGCTCCTCATATTGATTCAGTTCCGATGGTGAGGGACTTTTTAGATGTGTTTCTTGTGGCCGAGCATGTCACCAGGCAAGGTTGTTGATTTCGATATTTATTTGATGCCGGGCACCGTATCGTATGGCACCGGCAGAGTTAAAGGAGTTGAAGGAGCAGCTTCAGGATTTCCTTGATAAGGAGTTTGTTGGTAGGCCAATGTGGATGCGTGTTCTAACTTGAGTAGGCTTGGTTGGCTCCAAATTGTATTGTTGAGGGATGTGTTGATTCGATTGTTATTGAGCTTATTAGTAATTTGGGGAGATCTATGAGTTACCTTTCGGTGTTGCGAGGTGTTATGATTTGTGTGTTATAGGCACATATGGTGCGGTTCTATTGGGGTTTCATAGTGGGAGTCGAGCGGGAAGAGTAATTGGGTGTTGCTCGGTGGATGGCGTATCGGTTATGTCCTTTCGCGTTATGTGGTGTATGTTATTTGCTTTGGCGTGGGTATGATGATTTGCTTTGGTTCCAGACATCAAATTGCATGTGTTGTCGATTTCGAGCATAGTGACTTAAGGTGTTTTATGTGGACCGGTGTTTGGATAGGGTCGCGCATTGCAGAGAAGTTATGTGGAGGTATGACCCTTCGGGTTAGATTTGCGTATTCTGTTTCTACGACGTGTGATGGGTTCTCGGCATTTTGTTGTGGTGGTACTGGTGAGTTAGTGGTATAGCCCTTTCGTTCGAGTCGTCTTCATGATTGGAGTACATTCAGATTGTTGTCTATTGGTGCACGGATTGCACGAGTTATGGCTTTAGATTGTATTGATGTGTCATATCACCAGAGTAGTGGTGTTGGATTAGATGAGATTGTCGGGATCTGAAATGAGTACAAACTGATTCGATTCAGCATGTTGGAAGGATAAATATTGAGGTTCGGCTCAGAAATTTGCTATGGTCTTTGCCAAAGGAGAAGTAGCTTCATGAACGGTTGATCTGAGAAATGGTTATGGCTTATTGCGTGTTTCATTTATCATTGGCAGTTTATGAAAGTGACGGAATGAGACTTTAGTTGATAAGAGGTTTTCTATCGATATTTGGTTGTTGTGTGCAGCTGCCGTGATTAGAAGTTCTCGCCACCAGTGTTTGAGTTATGTGGTATATCATGTAATTGCACCTGAGGTTACAGATATGGTTTGTTACAGCTTGTTCGGACTTATTCACAGTATAAATGTGAGATTCTGATCGTATTGATGATTTCAGAAGTGGAAATGTGGCTCTATGGTTTATGGGCTAGATTGGATTGTGAAATTTCAGTTACAATGTGTTATCGAACCTATATGAGATAGGGTGACGTGGGATCACCCCCGAGTATATGCATGGTAAGGCTATTCAGTGAGTGGTTGTATTTTGGAACAACTCTGGGCACGTTCGAGGACGAACGTGTGTTTAAGTGGGGGAGGATGTAACGACCCGATCGGTCGTTTTGAGCTTTTGCACGTTGCTCGCCAGTTCTCGGGCATGACTTGCCCCGTGTAGTGTATTATGACTTATGTAAATCGTTGGTTTTGGTTTTCAGGGTAATCGGAATGAATTTGGAAGAACAGTTCCCAGTTTGAAGCTTGAAATTTGAAAGGTTTGACCAATATTTGACTTGTTTGTATATGATCTCGGATCGGAATTTTTATGATTTGGTTAGCCCCGTTAAGTGATTTGGGACTTGGGAGCGTGATCGAAATGTGGTTTGGAGGTCCGGTGTAGAATTAGACTTGAATTGGCGAAAGTTAGTTTTGGAGTTTTTCGGTTGATAGGTGAGATTTTTATATAGGGGTCGGAATTGAATTCCAGAAGTTGCAGTAGCTTCGTTATGCAATTTGGGATGTGTGTGCAAAATTTCAGGTCATTCGGACGTGGTTTGGTTGGGTTTTTGATCGAAAGCGTAATTCTGAAGATTTTGGAATTCTTAGGCTTGAATTCGATGCAAATTTGATGTTTTAATGTTGTTTTGAGCGTTCCGAAGGTTGGAACAAGTTTGAATGATGTTATGGGATATGTTGGCATGTTTGGTTAAGGTCCCGAGGGCCTCAGGTGAGTTTCGGGTGGTCTATCGGGCCATTTCATGTTTTGAAAAGTTGCAGAAATTGCTGATCAGTGTTGCAGAGAAAATGGCCTTCGCGTTCGCGAGTAGGCCCCAGCGTTCGCAAAGGGTTAGCTGGTGAAGGCTGGAATTTAGCCTTCGCGTTCACGAAGGAGAATCCGCGTTCGCGAAGGGCTGTGTGATTGGTCAGCGCATTCGCGAGGGAGTTACGCGATCGCGAAGGTTTGTCTGTGGAAGCGTTGCGTTCGCGAGTGGCGAGACGCGATCGCGATAAAGGATTTCCTGGTCAAAGCTGGATTGTGCTTCGCGAACGCGAGGCTTTGACCGCGTTCGCGAAGAAGGTTTTTGATGCCTGGGCAGAATGTTTAAATAGCCATTGTCCGCGATTTTGAAGCTATCTTTCACCATTTTTGGGCGATTTTGGAGCTCTTTGAGAGGATTTGGAGAGGGATTCAAGATATAACACCTGGAGGTAAGATTTTTGAACTCAATACTCGATTATTATGTGAATTCCACCTAGTAAATCATGGAATCTAAGCCTAAAATTGAAGAACTAGGGCTTGAAATTGTGAGACCTAAAATTTGGGATTTGAAGGGTCATTTGTGGATGGACTTTGGTGTTCTTGGTATGTATAGACTCGTGTGAGGGCGAGGATTCTGTTAAGGTGACTTTTTTCGGATTCCGAGACGTGGGCCTGGGGGACGGGTTTGAGCAATTTCGGGATTTTTTATGTGAATTGGATATTTTCGAGTGGGCTTCGTCCCCTTAGCATATTTTAATGATTACGTACTAATTGTTGCTAGATTTGGAGCATCCGGAGGTCGATTCGTGCAGGCAAAGGCATCGCGGGCTAGAGTTTGGACCGGTTCGAGGTGAGTAATGATTGTAGATGATGTTCTGAGGGTTTCAAACCCCAGATTGCACATTGTAGTGCTATATTGAGGTGAGGCACACGCTCGATGACGAGCGCGGGGTCGTGCACTATTGGGGATTGTGACTTGGTCCGTCCTGATTGATGATTTTACCGCGTATTTGACTGAAATCTATTTGCTATCATGATTATTTGGGCTGAATGCCATATTTGGGCTTTGTGCCAACTATTTGAACCCTTCGGAGATTTTTGTTGATATTTCCTCACTGTTTTGACTTTATACTTGAACTCAGTCATGTTATTTTCCACTGTTTTCAAAACTCAGACATGTTCACTCAATTTTAATACTCAAATGATATTTAAATGATGTTTCGGGCTGAGAAACAGTGTTTTACTATTGCCCGAGAGGCTTATGTGATTTTGACTGAGTAAGGCAGAGGGCCTGTGTTGTGAGGATATCTTTGGGTCGGGTTGCACGCCGCAGCGGTGATACACTGATTTTGATTATGAAGCCAAGGGCCTGAGATTATACGCCACGAGGTGGCTTGATATTGATTATGAGGCCGAGGGCCTGAGATTGTTCGCCACGAGGTGGCTTGATATTGATATGAGGCCGAGAGCCTGTTTATGATGCCACGAGATGGCTTGATATTGCGCTTGGGCCGTAAGGGGCCCCTCCAGGAGTCTGCACACCCCCAGTGAGCGCGGGTACCCATTGTGATGTGAGATATAGCCCGAGGGGCTAGTATTATTCTATGTGATTGCCTGAGGGGCTGGTACTGTTCTGAGATATTGCCCGAGGGGCGGATTTGTTGGCATTGTGCCCGAGGGGCGAACCTTATGTGCTTATCTTTCTTATTTGCCTGTCATTTACCTGTTTAATTGTGTAGTTGTGCCCGAGGGGCGGATTTTCGGTGCTTATCTGCACTAACTGTTTTGCATTCATTTGCGTAACTGTTGAAAAGGTCATTGATAAAGAAGTTTAAACTGAGCTAGGATATTTTAAGAGATTTCACAGCTTCATTGCTTTCTTACTGGTTTTGTACTACTTCTATACAGCATGTTGATGCACTTTTCGTGATTTCTTATCACTCAGTCTTTATTTATGATTATTACTCACTGAGTTGGAAGTACTCACTTTACTCCCTGCACCTTGTGTGCAGATTCATGTATTTTTTGAATCCGGTAGCGGGTATTGGTTGATCGGAGGCAGAGTCATCGGAGTTTAGCAAGGTAGCTGCCGGCGTTCGCAGCACTGCTGTCCTCCCTCTTAATTCTATTAGTCTGTACTTAGTACATTTCAGTCCTTGTTAGTGGTATTTACACCTTAGTAGATGCTCATGACTAGTGACACCCCGTTTTGGGCTGTGTTTGGGTTGTACTTCCGTATTGATATGGTAATATCTGCTACTTAGTATTATTAAATCGTATTTTAGCCTGTTTTATTACTGTTTAGCTGTTTAACTTCAAATTGGAAATGTGTCGGCTGGCCTTGTCTTCACGAGAGGCGCCATCACGACCGGGTCTGGGTTTAGGGTCGTGACATGCGCGTTTGAGACTCCGTGCGAAGCATTTTGAAAAAGTTTGACCGAACCTTACTTTAGAGGTTGCCTACATATCCTTGGCTATAAAGGAATCAGGTCAAAGTAGTTCTAAAAATTTGATAGCTGGGACTACCGAAAAGCTGTGATTTTACTGATGTTGCTGCTGTTACTGCTTGCTGAACTCTTTATTACACCAAAATCAAAATAAAAAGAGACCAAGCAAGTATATCAGCTACGAGTTATAAGATTCCTATATATAAGTCTTTTGAAACTTGGTCTTGAGTCTTGACTGGTTCTTCATGCAGACTCTGATCTGAAACATGATGCTTGTTAGCTGCAAGTGCTAGTTTATTCTTCTATGGCTTCTTCTTTGATCAAACTGGAAGACATAATGCTCGTGACTTCAGGCATGTCTTGAGCAATCCAAGTATTTTCTGTCTGCTTTTCATTGTGGATTCACTTCTTTTCTTTTCTTTGCTTTATTTTGGATTGAGATTTTTTATTTTGGTCATCTCTAACCCTGTGCCTCGAGGTAAACCTGCTCTGACACCAAAATAAACAAACAAACAACATTTTCTGACTCAGTTTTCATTAGGAAAATTTCGTGAGTTATTGTAACAAAACTCTAATCTACTTCTTTATTGAAAGCAATAAAAAGGTCGGGAATGGTGTACCTGGAGAGATTTTTTTGGAAGGTGTTCCCTTACTGTCCAACAATTGTCCCAACTAAGGATTGGTGTTCCTTATGTTGGAGAAATGCGACTAGGGAATGGTGTATCCTATTTTAGAAATGATTTCAGGAAGTGGTGTACCTTGCATTTAAGATCAATCAACTAGGGAGTGGTGTACCCTATATTAACAAAGATATTAGGGAGTGGTATACCCTACGTTTATTCTCAATCAACTAGAGAGTGGTGTACCCTATATTGAAAACACAGTTAGGAATTGGTATACCCTATACTCGAAAGGATATCATGGAGTAGTGTACCCCGCATTTTAAAATCAATTAGTAATTGTCACACCTCTTTTTTTCGCACAACCCTGTTACATGGTTGAGTTAGAAGAGTTTTTTCAATTGAAGTGACGTTTTGAGAAGAGATTATTCATCGCCACTTGGATTTGAGTTTTGGTGTTCCGAGTCACCTTTTATCTTGAATCCCTTATCAAAAGGATGGTTTGACTCCTAATTTATGGTCTACAAAAACAGAAGACTGGGTAAGGAATTCTGTTGACCGAGGGAAAGGTGTAAGGCACCCCTCGAATCCCGTGATTCTAGCACGGTCGCTTCATTGACTAATGTAAGGCTTAAATCAATTTTTTTGCTATTCTTGTATTTTATTGATTGTGGCTTATTGATTACCGCTTACTTACTTATTATATTTTATTAATTGTGTTCACCCAAATGCGGTATGCATACAAGGTACATCTTTGAAATTAAATGTTAAACCAAGGTACGAAATGTACACATGGTTATAACATAATTATTTTAAATTTAAAGACATCGAGACGCGGAATGCGCACATGATCCTTTTATTATTTAAGCATATCAATCCAAGGTTCGGGTGAACACATGCGCTAATATTTAAAGTGCATCTAAAGTTTTTTTAGTGTTTTTAGAGTAATTCATTTGTTTTGTCTGTTTAAGATTCGAGACATTTATTTGTATAATTTCATTATTATTACTTATTGCAACGAGTCTTAAATTAGTTCATGACTCATCTCGTATCCTCACAATTATTCGTTATCTCTCTAATTATTTATTTCTCACAAAGGTTTTGAAATCAATACGCAACCTGCATTGCTCCCTCATTTATAATTATTATTATTATTTATTTACTAATAGGCCTTAAAATGTGTCTAAGCCTAATTAATATACTCCCTGTGCACTCTATTTTGACATGCGTAAACATAGCTCAATGTTAAACACAAATATTTAAATATGGCATTAATAACTAAATAATAAAATAGGACGAAGCTAAATCTACGTTTATGCTAACTGAACATATGAGATAGAAACAAAATCCAAGAAAAAAACTCCAAATTAAAGTACTCCACATCCCTACATGTAGTTTAAAACTTTAAAATATTGTGAAGACATATTAAAAGCTAGTCGTGAAACTTTAAAAAAAACGTCTATATATGTGCAGCAACATAAAAATGAATAAATACAAATACAAAATATGATACAACTGTCAAATGACTAAACAGACTTACGAAAAATTAACTAAAGATTTTTTTTTTCTTAAAGACAACATAACCTCAAAGAGATCCCTTTCACATCTCAAGTAGTAAGGAAAAATAAATAATATGAGGTATCCATACCACCATACCTTTAACTTTATGAAGATATTAAATCTTAATATTTTCTGAAAACTAAATTAATATTCAAGGGCTTTTATATTAACAAGATTATTTAAAACCCAAAATAAAACAAACTATTTAAATATCCAACATAAAAATTCTAACATAATATTTTACTAACAAATTTCATAACCATTGCAACGAGAAGACAATAAATTGATTTTATCTTTTTTTTTTTTAACTTGGCAATTTCTAAGAAAACTAGTGAAAAAGTTAAGTACTAACAAAAGATAAAATGATCCACAACTCCCTACTTATACACTAGATTACTTCTTATAATTAATGTTCACTTTAGTAACAAATGGGTATTCAACTAAGCATAAGTTACTTGCACGTACTATCTATGGCATCAAAATCAAGATTTAGAAAAAAAGCTAAGGAAAGAACTAAACTACAAAGAAAAATCCTAAATAAGATAAAGTTCACATTAAACGTTACCAACACACAAATACATATAAAATTAGAAGACTGAAAAGATAAAGATAGAGGATATGAACCTTTGTAGAAGCTTTCAATAATATAAAAGAAGATCCGGCAATTACAAGAAATTAATGAAAAACAACAACCGTAACGCGAACCCAAAATTCGAAACTAAACCTCTATTAGAACTCCATGCTTTCTACGTGAGAAATCTTTTGAAAAATAGAGATGTAGAACCTTTTCTTTTAAAAAAAAAAAAAGAAATTCTGTTTTTTTTTTCAATGTTTGTCACTTGGATATTCTTCAAATCCTTTTTTTTTCACCCTCCCCTTTTCTGTTAAAAGCTCATCTATTACATAGTGAACGTGAGGGGTTGAGGTGAGAGACGTGAGTGTGTGGGAAGTGTAGCGAATCTAGTTAGATTAGATAGGAATTTTTTTTCTTTTTTTTTTTTTCTAATCCTTTTTGAACATAGAAACCAATTAACAAGACTACTTACTCAAATGTTAAAATAAGAAAAGCAAAATAACTATTTATACTAATATGAAATATCTTTGAAAGAATTACTCAAAAAGTAACTACCTAGTAAAGCCCATAATAGTAGAGTAACGTATTTATTTAAAACAACACCTAAGTAAGAATATTAATTACCTATTTTAGATTAGAAAAATATAAGATCCTACTTGATATTAGTTAATTATTTCAGATTAAATATAAGAAACATTAAATATTTAAGCTAGAATATAAATGACAATAAGAAAATTATTAAAGTCACTAGATCATTTATTAATATTCTAATTAAAAGAAACCATATATTGCTTGTAAATTTTCTTTCTCTTGTAAATACAAATAAAACTTGTATTCTAACAATATGAACACTTTTTTTTTGTAATTTTTAATTTAATTTATTTTTCAAACAAAATCTATTATAAGAAAGATAAAAGTTTAAAATATCAACATTAGACCTAAAAGAATTATCTACATTAAAATAGTATAGAATTCGGGTGTGGTCAAAAATTAGTTGTCACAGCATGCCCCTCTTTGCGTGGAAACATGAAGAGTTTTCAGGCAAAGAAAAATGAATAAGGTGACTGATTTATGACCTCACTATTATTTGAAAAGGAGAAGAAGATAAAATAAAAAGATGCGACCGAGCCTTGGTTTTAGGCAGCCTACATACCCCGGGTTATAAGGAAATCAGGTCACGTGTAGTTCAGGTGGAAGAAGAGTGATGGAGTATGCTTAGATGGAGAGTCCATTGAGGTTCCGTCGAGGTTCCGGTCCGCGGTTCCTACTATTACATCAAAATAAAAAGAAAATTACATACTCTTGAAATCTAAGAGTTACAAAATTTCTATCTAAATGCCATCTGGAGTCTTGTCTTGATTCTTGACTTGCTTCCCTCATTGACTTTAGACTTGAAACTTCATGCTCTCGATGTAACAAATTATGAAATATTCTCACAGGCCTTCTCCTTGATCAGGTGATAAGAAGATGGATCTTGAAATCCTATGCCTCTGTGTCAGGACCCAACTTTCCCTCCGTTTGGGTATCGTGATGGCACCTAGTCGTAGGGACTAGGTAAGCCCAACTCATGCTGAAATGCCACAATAATAAATGAAATTTAACAGTCTTGAAGCAGAAATCTCTACAAAATTTGTAATTCCGAAAACCCGGTAGTACAAGTCATAAGCTCTACAGAGTTTCGCTACAACTTCTAAACACAACCGTATGGAAATAAGTACAACGGTGTGAATATGAAATAGGAAGGTGACTCCGAAGCCTGCGAATGCAGCAACAGGGCTACCTTGAGTCTCCTCGGCAAGAATCCGCACAGCTACTAGCGAACAATACCTGGATATGCACAAAAAAATGTACAGAAGTGTAGTATGAGCACACCACAGCGGTGCCCAGTAAGTATCAAGACTAACCTCGGTGGAGTAGTGACGAGGAACAGTCAAGACACCTACTGGTCTAATATACAGAACATAATATTTATATAGAGATTACACGATACAGCTAACAATACAGTAATTGCAATAAGAAAAGAAAAACAGCAAGTACTCGGCGGAACACCATAAGGAAAACACGGAAAGGTAAACGAGGAGACAGTCCAAATCCGAAATCACAAATACGGTAAAGACAAGTCATAACCCAACAACTTTGATAATTCTCACCTTAAGTCTTAACCAGCAAGAATCAATCAAATAATCAAACTCTTTTCAAGTGATAAACATGGTTCGAAATATACTTCCTTCAAATACATGTTCTTTTCAAAAGAGTTTCTTTCAAATAATGTTTTCGAATATAATATTTTCAAACAAATTTTCATCTAGTATTAGTCACCCTGTGATATTTCAAAATAGTTAATAAAAAATAAGTACCTCCAAAAATAACCTTTTCAAAAAGATAACCTTCGAATATAAGTCACCCTGTGACACCTCATCTCATAATCATACAATACGGGTCTCAACACCTGAACCCTAACACTTGGAATCATGTGCCCTCGACACACCTCTTGATCATACTGATAACTCACGTACCCCAAAAGAATCATTCTCATTGTATGCGGCAAAATCGGAGTGTCACGACCCTAAACCCAGACCCGGTGGTGATGGCGCCTCTCGTGAAGACAAAGCCAGCCGACACATTCCCAATCCAGTATTTAAGCAATTAAACAATAAGCATTACGTCTAAAACATGATATGATCTCAGAAATAACGATGATAACACAAAACAATTCACGGAATACAACCCAACACAACCCGATACCGGGGTGTCACTAGTCATGAGCATCTACTACAATTGTCTAGTCACATCAGGACCGAAATGGTCGAAAAGATCGCAACAATACATAAGGAGGAATAAAGAGGGAGAAAGCAGAGCCGCGATCGCCAGGCAGCTACCTTGCTAACTCCAATGACAACTGCCACCAAGCTCAGAAAATACCTGAATTTGCACACAAGATGTAGGAAGTAAAATGAGTACTGCCAACTCAGTGAGTAATAATCATAACTAAAGTCTGAATGGTAAGAAATCACGAAAAAAGCATCAACATGCTGTATAGAAGCAGTTTCAAAAGCCAGTAGAAAGCAATGAAGCTGTAAAATCCCTTAAAACATCTTAGCTCAGTTTAAACTTCTTTGAAAAAAGACTTTTTCAACAGCTACGCAAATGAATGTAGAACAACTAGTGCAGATAAGCACAGAAATCCGCCCCTCGGGCACAAATACACAATTAAACAGGTAAATGACAGGCAAATAGGGAAGATAAGCACATAAGGTTCGCCCCTCCGGCACAATGTCAACAAATCCGCCCCTCGGGCAATATCTCAAATTAGTACCAGCCCCTCGGGCAATCACATAGAACAATACCGGCCCCTCGGGCAATCACATAGAACCATACCAGCCCCTCGGGCAATCACATAGAACCATACAAGCCCCTCGGGCTATATCTCACATCACAATGGGTACCCGCGCTCACTGGTGGTGTGCAGACTCCTGGAGGGGCCCCTTACGGCCCAAGCGCAATAACAAGCCATCTCGTGGCATCAAATCTAGGTCCTCGGCCTCATATCAATCAAGCCACCTTGTGGCGTACATATCTCAGGCCCTCGGCCTCAAATCAGTATCAGTGTATCACCGCTGCAGCGTGCAGCCCGACCCAAAAGATATCCTCACAAGACAGGCCCTCGGCCTTACTCAGTCAAAAATCACATAAGCCTCTCGGGCACAAGTAAAACAGTGTTTCTCAGCCCAAAACATTATTTAAATATCATTTGAGTATTAAAACTGAGTGAACATGGCTGAGTTTTGAAAACAGTGGAAAATAACATGACTGAGTTCAAGTATAAAGTCAAAACAGTGAGGGAAATATCAACAAAGATCCCTGAAGGGTTCAAATAGTTGGCACGAAGCCCAAGTATGGCATTCAGCCCAAATAATGATGATAACAAATAGATTTCAGTCAAATACGCGGTAAAATCATCAATCTGGACGGACTAAGTCACAGTCCCTAATAGTGCACGACCCCACACTCGTTATCAAGCGTGTGCCTCACCTCAATATAGCACTACGATGTGCAATCCAGGGTTTCAAACCCTCAGAACATCATTTACAGTCATTACTCACCTCGAACCGGCTACATCTCTAGCTCGCGATGCCTTTGCCCCTCGAACCGGCCTCCACGCGCGTCGAATCTATCCAACATCAGAACGAGGGCATCAAAAGATGCTAAGGGAGCAAAGCCCAAGCGAAAACAATCAATAAAGGGCACAAATCTTAAAATTACCAAAACCCGACCCCCGGGCCCACGTCTCAAAATTTAGAAATTTTTACATCAATAGATTCTTTATCTCCCCACGAGTTCATACATATCAAAAGTGTTCAAATCCGACTCCAAATGGTCCTTCAAATCCCAAATCAAAAGTCCAATTCCTCAAGCCCTAGTTCTTCAATTTTTGGCTTAGTTTTCATGATTTTCTAGGTGGAATTCACATAATAATCAAGTTTTAAGTCCGAAAATCTTACCTCTCAACGATTCCTCTTGAATTCCTCTTCAATCTCCTTCAAAAATCTCCCAAAATGGCCAACTATGTAGGAAATAAACCTCAAAATCGCGGACAAGACGAGTTAAAAACATTCTGCCCAGGTCTGACTTTCCTTTTTCGCGAACGCGGTCAACCCCTCGCGTTCGCGAAGCATAAACTTACGTTGACCAACTTTTGCTCTACGTGAATGCGACATGACAGCCGCGAACACGATGCCTTGCTCAGACCACTCTTCGTGAACGCGCCCACCCTTACGCTAACGCGATGAACATTTGACCTCAAACCACAGCTGACCCAATTCCTCTACGCGATCGCGAAGTCCTTCTCGCGAACTCGATTCACAAATTCCCAGCCCTCCGCGAACACGAAGGATTAATTCCTTGCCTTCCTCAACTGCCCTCTTTGCGAACGCGAGGCTCCACTCGCGAACGTGAAGGGTAAAATCCCTGCAACAGCTGAACAGATTTTCTGCAACTTCCTTAACTCAGGTTATTCCCCAAAATTCACCCGAGGCCCCCGGGACCACAACCAAAGGCACCAACATATCCTAAAACCTTATTCAAACTTGTTCCAATCATCGAAACACCTCAAACAACATCAAATCACCCAAAACACATCGGATTCAAGCCTAAGTTTTCTAAAACCTTCCGAAATACGCTTTTGATCAAAAACCCAACCAAACCACGTCCGAATAACCTGAAATTTTGCACACACATCCCAAATGCCACAGCGGAACTATTGCAACTTCCGGAATTCCATTCCGACCTCTATATCAAAATCTCATCTAACAACCGAAAAACGCCGAAATCTCAATTTCGCCAATTCAAGCCTAAACCTTCCACGGACTTCTAAAATGCATTCCGATCACGCTCCCAAGTCTCAAATCACCTAACGGAGCTAACCTAATCATAAAAATTCCGATCTGAAATCGTATACAAACAAGTCAAATCTTGGTCAAACCTTTCAATTTTCAAGCTTCAAACTAAGAACTGTTCTTCCAAATTCATTCCGATTACCCTGAAAACAAAAACCAGCAGTTTACATAAGTCTTAATACATCATACGGGGCAAGTCATGCCCGAGAACTGACGAGCCAGGTGCAAAAGCTCAAAACGACCGGTCGGGTCATTACATCCTCCCCCACTTAAACATACATTCGTCCTCGAACGTGCCCAGAGTTGTTCCAAAAGCCAACCACTCGCTGAATAGCCTTACCATGCATATACCCGGGGGTGATCCCACGTCACCCTATCTCATATAGGTCCGATAACATAGAGAAACTGAAATTTCACAATCCAATCTACCCCATAAACCATAGAACCACATTTCCACTTCTGAAATCTTCAATACGATCAGAATTCCACATTTATACTGTGAATACGCCTGAACAAGCTATAACAACCCATACTTGCAACCCCAGGTGCAATTACATAATATACCACCTAACTCAAACACTTGCAGGGATAACTTCTAATCACTGCGGCTGCACATAACAACCGAATACCGATAGAAAACCTCTTATCAACTAAAGTCTCATTCCAACACTCTCATGCACTGCCAATGATAAATGAAACACGCAATAAACCATAACCATTTCTTAGATCGACCATTCATGCAGCCACTTCTCCTTTGGCAAAGCCCATAGCTAATTTCTGAGCCGAACCTCGATATTTATCCTTCCAACATGCTAAAGTCGAATCCGTTCGTATTCATTAATGATCCCAACGATCACAACCACTCTGGTGACATGGCACCTCAGTGCAGACTAAAGCCGTAACTTGCGCAATCCGCGCACAATTAAGAAACAATCCGAACATACTCAAATCATGAAAAAAATGACTCAAATGAAAGAGTTGTACCTCAAGCTCACCAGTACCACCACAACACAAGGCTGAGAACCCATCTCACATCGTAGAAATAGAACACACGAATCTAACCCGCAAGGTCATATCTCCACATAACTTCGCTGCAATGCGCGATCCTATCCAAATACTGCTCCACATGAAACACCTCAAGTCACTATGCTCGAAATCGACGACCACGCTCAAATGATGTCTAGAACCAAAGCAAATCATCATAACCGTGGTGAAGCAAATACATAACACCACACATTCCAACATTACATAACCGATATGCCATCCGCCGAGCAATATCTAATACTACTCCCGCTCGAGCTCCGCTGAGAGACCCCAATAACACCGCACTACATGTGCCTATAACCAACAAATCCCAAATGCCCCACAACACGGAAAGGTAACTCATATATCTCCTCAGAACTCTAGTAGGCTCAACAGCAATCGAGTCACACATCCCTCAGCAATACAACTCGGAGTCAACCAAGTCGACTCAAGTTAGAACACACATCCACATTGGCCTGCCAACGGACTCCTTATCAAGAAACCCTGAAACTACTCCCTCAACTCCTTTAACTCTGCCGGTGCCATACGATACGGTGCCCGACATCAAATGAATACCAAAATCAACAACCTTGCCCGGCGACATGCCCGGCCACAAGAAACACATCCGAAAAGTCCCTCACCACCGAAACTGAATCAATATGAGGAACCTCCGCACTAATATCCATCACGAGAGCCCAGATAAGGAAGACAATCCTTCCCAGCCCTCCGCTGGGTCTTCGAAACATGAAACCATTCTACATAGAACATAATCCGTCGAACCTCGCCACTCAATCCGTGGCATTCCCGGCATAGCCAACATTGCCGCCTTAGCGCAATAGTCTAGAATAACACAACACGAAGACAACCAGTCTATACCCAATATCACATCCAAAATACATACCAAGCAACGAAAGATCCACTTGGGTCTCCAAACCCCGATAGTCACTACACAGTGCCGATACACACGACCCGTAACCACAACATAGCCTGAATATGAGAACTCCCAGTCTCCAACTCCATATAGCACACGAATCACCATACCTGATCCCAATTCCGCCGTCCGAATACGTACCACTTCTCTAATACCCAATCATTCCACGAGAGATACTCTAACATTCTTCTATGCATCCAAGCAAACTCGAATATCAGCAGTCGATCTAACAAGAAAGTGCCGCAATACTACCGAAGTACCATCAACTTAATCACATTGCCTTTTTTTGAAATATATACCCTCGTCAAATTACCTCCAACTAACAATACCATTTCCTAAATCTTCTGAAGATCATTCCCCTAATCATCTGAAGCTCATCTCTCCAATTATCTGAAACTACCCGTGCTGCCTGAGAATTTATGGCCTTCCATTCAGAACTGAACTGCAACCTTACACACGCAAATCTCAACCTCCACACATACCGCATATACAAAATCCATCCTAAAATAACATGAGAATTTCATATCCCTTCCGAGCCACAAGCAACTATGTACTCAACCAACCAAGAACTTTTCCATTGATCCCATTCTAGAAGAAAATCACTATACATCTCAAGCTCCTCACGCCAGCAGAAAATATACATCTCTAACCGCGGTAGAAATCAACAAGAACTCTCCGACTCCCCTTGCACAAAAACCAAGTCTATCAGGACTGAATCCTCCTAACTCAATCAACCTACGTAGGCCACTAAAACCCAAGAGCATTACCGCGAAATACCTGTAGAACTCATTACCTCGTAAACACCCAAAGAACTAATCATATCCTTACCATACCGATCTGGCATACTACCAAGCTATCCCATCTATCCGAGCTCCCTTTTGATTTACCTTCAATTGATACTCCTTCTTGCCATAACATCACATTTCCTCAACCAAAACACACCATACGAGACCCAAGCATAATACCACAGAGCCTTAAGGCTCATAACCCGCTGAATACTCTTTTTAAATGTTCCCAAAAGCACCACATTCAAGATACCTACCCTGAAAGGACTTACTGCAAATCTAAAGCCATTACCTTCACCTTCCCGATACTGATATATAGAATCCCATAATTAATATAGAAAATACCACAAGTCTTGCCATCTTCCACTGAAAACTCAGTTTCTAGCCACAAGTACAACTTGAAAGCCTCCAATTATTGCATGTAAAAATTTTGAACACAATGGAACCAGCCTCTAGAGTCATCCACTCTACTCAAACCGCAGTTAGATTGATTAAACGAACCGAACAACCTGTGCTTCATTAGCGCTCCGACACCGTAGAATGTAACCTCATTCTAATATAACCAAGCAACTTCCTGCCCTATGCACCGAGCATTCCTTACCAACAACAACTTAAGTCATTCCCCGATTCTCATACACCGATAAGGCATAACATAACCTTTATTGAAATTTCCTTTACTCGAGCCATAACTGATTAACAAATACGCCTCGAACTGGAACCATTATAGCACATAACCGTGCAATCAACCATTCAATAGCAGACTCCCCCACTTGGCTCGAAGCCATAGATCAAACACACACCATAACTCATAATGCATATACTTTGTTGCTGCCATAATACCATAGTGAGATTTACTCCACCCTTCACAAGCTCGTGGAACACAGATTATCTGGTACTTCATATCTTCTGCAGCTCTTGCTTTTACTCTCATAACAATTAAACCCACTCTCTTAAGCGACCCAAACTTAAATTTCAACACATATATTTCACTTGAAAATGGGATCGTCTAACAGATAACGTAAGGATCGCACAACTTTCGAGCACTCCGCAGGAGATAACCCACCTATTTTGCCTCAACTAACGTTTCTGTATACCTTCCACCGTCATAAACATCACGCAGTCACTTAGTCTTCCTGAGTCTGAACTCATACCGCAACATCAAATTTACTCCACTCCCAACTAGGAAACATGCGAAGGTTTTTCACACGCCCATAATTCGAGGCTAAAACTCGAATCAAGACGGAAATCAAGCACCTAATAGTTCTTTTATCCTCCAGCAGACCCTTCTCGTCGTTTCCAAATCATATGAATACATCTCGCAGTCACATGACCCTTATCACGTAACTATCCAGTCATTACTCCCCTTAATGGGGACACAACAGAACATATAGATCCAGAAACACGTGCTCACACAATCCGCACCTCGGTGCTCAAGCTATAGGTAACAATCCGGCCTCAAGTCTTTCTAGACTGGCCCAACATCAACACATAAAGATCATATTTCGCCCCTCAATCAGGGAATCACAAGCCATCGATGCACATCTGATACTGAGCGCTCATATGCGCATGCGAACGCGTGGAAGGAATTTCAAGAGTTACGTTTCAAGCTGAATCAAGGACGTACGACAAGAATTCAAGAATGTGAAGTTTTTCCTAAAGGTTCTGCAGCCTCTCGAGGATAAATACAGACGTCTCCGTACCAATCCGCGAGACTCTACTAAACCTGCTCATGACTCTTGAGACCTATGTAACCTAAGCTCTGATACCAACTTGTCACGACCCTTAACCCAGACCCGGTCCTGATGGCGCCTTCATGAAGACAAGGCTAGCCGACATATTCCTAATCCATTCTTTAAGCAATTAAACAATAAGCATTACGTCTAAAACATGATATAATCTCAGAAATAACGATGATAATACAAAACAATTCGCGGAATACAACCCAACACAGCCCGATACCGGGGTGTCACTAGTCATGAGCATCTACATACAATTGTCTAGTCACATCAGGACCGAAATGGTCGGAAATATCGCAATAATAAATAAGGAGGAATAAAGAGGGAGAAAGCAGAGCCGCGATCGCCAGGCAGCTACCTTGCTAACTCCAATGACAACTGCCACCAAGCTCAGAAAATACCTGAATCTGCACACAAGGTGCAAGGAGTAAAATGAGTACTGCCAACTCAGTGAGTAATAATCATAACTAAAGTCTGAATGGTAAGAAATCACGAAAAGAGCATCAACATGTTGTATAGAAGCAGTTTCAAAAGCCAGTAGAAAGCAATAAAGCTGTAAAATCCCTTAAAACATCTTAGCTCAGTTTAAACTTCTTTGAAAAAAGACTTTTTCAACAGTTACGCAAATGCATGAAGAACAACTAGTGCAGATAAGCACAGAAATCTACCCCTCGGGCAGAAATACACACTTAAACAGGTAAAAGACAGGAAAATAGGGAAGATAAGCACATAAGGTTCGCCCCTCGGGCATAATGTCAACAAATCCGCCCCTCGGGAAATATCTCAGATTAGTATCAGCCCCTCGGGCAATCACACAGAACAATACCGGCCCCTCGGGCAATCACATAGAACCATACCAGCCCCTCGGGCAATCACATAGAACCATACCAGCCCCTCGGGCTATATCTCACATCACAATGGGTACCCGCGCTCGCTGGGGGTGTGCAGACTCCTGGAGGGGCCCCTTACGGCCCAAGCGCAATATCAAGCCATCTCGTGGCATCATAAACAGGCTCTCGGCCTCATATCAATATCAAGCCACCTCGTGGCGTACAATCTCAGGCCCTCGGCCTCATAATCAAAATCAGTGTATCACCGCTGCGGCGTGCAGCCCGACCTAAAAGATATCCTCACAACACAGGCCCTCGGCCTTACTCAGTCAAAAATCACATAAGCCTCTCGGGCACAAGTAAAACAGTGTTTCTCAGCCCAAAACATCATTTAAATATCATTTGAGTATTAAAACTGAGTGAACATGGCTGAGTTTTGAAAAATAGTGGAAAATAACATGACTGAGTTCAAGTATAAAGTCAAAACAGTGAGGGAAATATCAACAAAGATCCCCGAAGGGTTCAAATAGTTGGCACGAAGCCCAAATATTGCATTCAGCCCAAATAATGATGATAAAAAATAGATTTCAGACAAATACGCGGTAAAATCATCAATCGGGACAAACCAAGTCACAGTCCCCGATAGTGCACGACCCCACGCTCGTCATCAAGCGTGTGCCTCACCTCAATATAGCACTACGATGTGCAATCTGGGGTTTCAAACCCTAAGAACATCATTTACAATCATTACTCACCTCGAACCGGCTACATCTCTAGCTCGCGATGCCTTGCCCCTCGAATCGGCCTCCACGTGCGTCGAATCTATCCAAAATCAGAACGAGGACGTCAAAATATGCTAAGGGAACAAAGCCCAAGCGAAAACAATCGAAAAATACCAAAAATCCCGAAATTAGCAAAACCCGAGCCCCGGGCCCACGTCTCGAAATTCAGAAATTCTTACATCAATAGATTCCTTATCTCCCCACGAGTTCATACATATCAAAAGTGTTCAAATCCGACCCCAAATGGTCCTTCAAATCCCAAATCAAAAGTCCAATTCCTCAACCCCTAGTTCTTCAATTTTTGGCTTAGTTTTCATGATTTTCTAGGTGGAATTCAGATAATAATCGAGTTTTAAGTCCGAAAATCTTACCTCTCAACGATTCCTCTTGAATCCCTCTTCAATCTCCTTCAAAAATCTCCCAAAATGGCCAACTATGGAGGAAATAAACCTCAAAATCGCGGACAAGACGAGTTAAAAACATTCTGCCCAGGTCTGACTTTCCTTCTTCGCGAACGCGGTCAACCCCTCGCGTTCGCGAAGCATAAATTTACGTTGACCAACTTTTGCTCTACGCGAACACGATATGACAGTCGCGAACGCGATGCCTTGCTCAGACCACTCTTCGCGAACGCGCCCACCATTACGCGAACGCGATGAACATTTGACCTCAAACCACAGCTGACCCAATTCCTCTACGCGATCGCGAAGTCCTTCTCGCGAACGCGATTCACAAATTCCCAGCCCTCCGCGAACGCGAAGCCCTTCATGCGAACGCGAAGGCTTAATTCCTTGCCTTCCTCAACTGGCCTCTTTGCGAACGCGAGGTTCCACTCGCAACGCGAAGGGCAAAATCCCTGCAATAGCTGAACAGATTTTTTGCAACTTCCTTAACTCAAAACTGATCCGATTGACAATCCAAAATACACCCGAAGCCCCCGGGACCTCAACCAAAGGCACCAACATATCCTAAAACCTTATTCAAACTTTTTCCAATCATCGAAACACCTCAAACAATATCAAATCACCCAAAACACATCGGATTCAAGCCTAAATTTTCTAAAACCTTCCGAAATATGCTTTTGATCAAAAATCCAACCAAACCACGTCCGAATAACCTGAAATTTTGCACACACATCCCAAATGCCACAACAGAACTACTGCAACTTCCGGAATTCCATTCCGACCTCTATATCAAAATCTCACCTAACAACCGGAAAACGCCGAAATCTCAGTTTCGCCAATTCAAGCCTACACCTTCCACGGACTTCCAAAATGCATTCCGATCACGCTCCGAAGTCTCAAATCACCTAACGGAGCTAACCTAATCATAAAAATTCCGATCCGAAATCATATACAAACAAGTCAAATCTTGGTCAAACCTTTCAAATTTCAAGCTTCAAACTGAGAACTGTTCTTCCAAATTCATTCTGATTATCCTGAAAACCAAAACCAATAGTTTACATAAGTCTTAATACATCATACGGGGCAAGTCATACCCGAGAACTCATGAGCCAGGTGCAAAAGCTCAAAACAACCGATCGGGTCGTTATACGGAGGGTCCAATTTTGCATCATTAAAGCATTTTGGAAGATCGTCTCGAAGCCTCGAGGCTGCAAAGGTGCGCTCGAGTCTTCTCCCTCAAAACCCATCGACACCCGGTCTTAAGAGGATGACAGTCGGGGCTAGAGTGAAAATTGGAAGTTCCCAAGAAGCGGCTAAGTATGTCGCGGCTGAGTCTGACAAAGCCTAGCCAGGCTATTCTGAGCCCTACTCGGGGCGTCATTTCCAGCCGTCCCATCTCCGCTCCTTTACAGCTAACGGATTCCTTACAGTATAAGTTTCCCCTTTCTATATAAAGGGGATTTTCACTATTTTGTAGGGGACTGATGTTGCTCCAAAGGCTCTACATGAAAGATATGATAACTCTATCTCTTTCTCTCTAAGATACTCTCTCGACATTGTTGTTCTATCCTATTATTTTCATACTTGTTCCATATTCATTGCTTGTTTATTTCTTATCATTGGCTATAAAGAGCCTCATTTAATATTATTGCATCTGTTATCCCTTCCCCGATTTCCCCCGATAGCTCGAGCCCAAGCTCGAAACTCGACCTCGAGGCCCCAAATCGACCAGCTCGAGGCCCCGAATAGCTATCTCTCGGTTCGATTACTGCTTTATTTTAGCTCGCGTCTCACCCTCAAACTACACACTCACAGCATCAACTGCTCCACAACTAGCATAAAAATAGATCACGTATTTTTAGAGTCCCATTTACAAATTTAATTGTTACCACCATTTTCACGGTAAACACTTTGGCGCCCACCGTGGGGCTAAAAATAATAGTGATTATTTTCTTGCTAGTTTCGTCACACAACGCAAGTTATCTTTCACACTTCTTCTTGTCCAAGATCTTCGATTGCAGGTCAAATGTCTGGCTCAGTGAACAGAGTTGAGAACAACAACCTCAAAAACCACAAAGCAAGGGACATGGCTGTCCCAGATGTCAGTGCTCCACCGCAAAACTCGACCTGGGCAGAAGAAGAGATTCCTCACCACGACGTCTGTATAATTATTGGAGGAACTGACACCCCCCAAGGGCCCATGTTCAAACGGACGAGAACATCCACCGCAGAAGAGGGGCCGACCCGAGACCGCATGCCCGAAGGCACCCTCGCGTTCAGCGAAGAGGATCTCGAGGCCATAACAGAACCGCACAATGACGCGTTGGTGATATCGTTTCTTTCAAACAACACTAAGATAAAACGTGTGCTCGTGGACCCAGGTAGTTCGGCAAATATAATCAGATCGTAGCTAGTGGGACGATTGAGGTTGCTCGATCGAGTTACTCCCATGTCTCAATCCTCCACGGCTTTAACATGATCGGCGAGGTAACGAAAGGGGAGGTCACCCTCTCGATCGACACGTCTGGTGCAATTCAAAACACAAAATTCTAGGTCATCGATGGCGACATGAGGTACAATGCATTGCTCGGCAGGCCTTGGATACACAGCATGAGGGCAGTACCGTCAACCCTGCACCAGATGATAAAATTTCCCACAAAGGACGGTGTAACAACCATATATGGAGAACATCGGGCGGCGAAGGAAATGTTTGCGGTTTGCCACGAAGTGCCGGCCCCCGTGGACCCGATTTCTGACGAGCCCAGGAACATACAGGCCCCCGAGAACGACGAAGAAGACTACTCCACCCCTCGAACCTTCGTCGCACCCGAAGAATCGGACGCAACTAAGTCAACTGTCGAAGAATTGGAGCAGGCCGTTTTGGTCGAACACCTCCCAGACCGTAAGGTATATCTGGGAACGGGGCTAGGGCTCATTCAATTTCTTGCTAACAATGTCGATTGTTTTACCTGGTCCCACTTAGATATGACAGGAATTCTGCCGAAAATAACCTCCCACAAACTAAGCGTCGATCCCAAATTTAAACCCGTCAAGCAAAAGAGAAGACCACAGTCTGAGGTAAAACATGCTTTCGTCAGAGAAGAGGTAACAAAAATTCTTAAAATAGGATCCATTAGAGAGGTAAAATACCTTGAATGGCTGGCCAATATAGTAGTAGTACCTAAAAAGGGAAAGAAGCTAAGAATGTGCGTAGATTATAAAGACCTAAATAAGGCGTATCCCAAAGATTCCTTCCCACTGCCTAACATCGATCGTCTGATCGACGCTACGGCCGGCCACGAGACCCTCACCTTTCTCAATGCCTACTCGGGCTATAATCAGATCCAGATGAACCCCGAGGACAGGGAGAAAACTTCGTTCATCACAAAGTATGGTAACTATTGTTATAATGTAATGCCCTTCAGACTAAAAAAACGCGGGAGAAACGTACCAACGCCTAGTTAATAAAATGTTCGAGAATCAAGTAGGAAAATCAATGGAAGTATATATTGATGACATGCTAGTTAAGTCCCTGCAAGCAGAGGACCATTTGACTCATTTGCAGGAAACTTTCGACATCCTCAGAAATTACAACATGAAGCTCAACCCCGAGAAATGCACCTTTGGGGTGGGTTTGGGAAAATTCCTGGGCTTCATGGTATCGAACCGGAGGATCGAGATTAACCCCGACAAAATCAAAGCCATCGAAAAAAATCACGGTGGTAAGCAATGTGAAGGCCGTGCAACGGCTAACAGGGCGGATAGCAGCTCTGGGCAGGTTAATATCAAGATTATCGGACAAAACGATATCTGACTAGCCCACCCTTGCTGCATACGCCAAAGGAGGATGAAACACTCTATCTTTACCTGGCCATGTCTGAAATAGTGGTAAGCGGCGTACTGGTTCGAGAAGAGCAAGGTATGCAATTCCCTATTTATTATGTAAGCCGGACCTTAGGGGATGCCGAAACCAGGTATCCCCATTTGGAAAAATTGGCTCTCGCACTAATAAGCGCTTCGCGAAAGCTGAAGCCATATTTTCAATGCCATCGTATCTGCGTTCTATCAACGTACCACCTCCGGAGTATACTGCATAAACCCGAGCTATCGAGCCGGTTGGCCAAGTGGGCCATCGAGCTCGGGGGGTATGATATCTAGTATCAACCTTGAACGACCATCAAGTCCCAAATCCTGGCGGACTTCGTGGCCGATTTCTCGCCCTCTCTCGTCCCGAGGTAGAGAAGGAACTTTTATTAAAATCAGGGACGTCCTCCGGGGTATGGACCCTGTTCACAGACGGCACCACAAACATAAGGGGCTCCGGGCTCGGTATAGTCCTGAGGCCACCCGTCGGCGGCGTGATCAGACAATCTATAAAAACCGCAAAGTTGACTAACAATGAAGCCGAGTACGAGGCTATGATTGCAGGTTTAGAGCTGGCTAAAAGCTTGGGAGCCGAAACCGTCGAGGCTAGATGCGATTCACTCGTGGTAGTAAGCCAGGTAAACGTGAGCTACGAAGCTCGAGAAGACAGAATGCAGAGGTATCTGGACAAAATCCAAGTCGCGCTACGTCGCTTCAAAGAATGGACCTTAGTCCATGTACCCTGAGAGCAGAATAGCAAAGCCGACGCCCTCGCAAATCTGGGATCTTCCGTTGAAGAAGAAGACCTATTTCCCGAGACTGTTGTTCAGTTATTTAAATTGGTGGTCGAGGAAGGTCACGCCGAGATTAATTCCACTAGCCTAACATGGGACTGGAGGAATAAATATATTGATTATTTAAAGGACGGGAAGCTGCCCTTGGATCCAAAAGAATCAAGGGCCCTGCGGACCAAAGCAGCCCGTTTCTTGCTCGACGAAAACAAGACCTTGTACAGGAGAACTTTCGACGGCCCCCTAGCAGTATGTCTGGGGCCGGGTGACACGGATTATGTACTCCGAGAAATTCACAAGGGCATTTGCGGAAACCATTCCGGCACCGACTCCTTAGTCCGAAAGGTGATCAGAGCAGGGTACTATTGGGACAACTTGGAAAAAGACACCAGAGAATTCATCCGAAAATGCGACAAATGCCAGAGATTCGCTCCTATGATTCACTAGCCCAGCGAGCAACTACACTCGGTCTTGTCACCGTGGCCATTCATGAAATGGGGAATGAACATCGTCGGCCCCCTGCCAACGGCACCAAGTAAAGCTAAATTCATCTTATTTATGACTGACTATTTCTCGAAGTGGGTGGAAGCTCAGGCCTTCGAAAAAATAAGGGAGAAGGAAGTCATCAGCTTCATATGGGATCACATTATGTGCCGATTCGGAATCCCCTCCGAGATAACATGCGATAACGGGAGGCAGTTCATTGGGAGCAAGGTAACACAGTTTCTCGAAGACCGTAAAATCAAGAGAATCCTCTCAACGCCTTACCACCCATGTGCAAACGGCCAGGCCGAACCCACGAATAAGTCCATTATCCAAAACATAAAAAAGAAGCTGGAGAATGCCAAGGGGAAGTGGAGAGAAACGTCGCCCGAGGTACTGTGGGCGTACCGAATGACTTTAAAGTCGAGCACAGGCGAAACACCTTTCTCATTAGTATACGGTGCCGAAGCGTTGATTCCAGTGGAGGTCGGGGAGCCGAGCGCCAGGTTCCAACACGCTACCGAAAGCTCGAACAACGAAGCCATGACCACAGCCCTTGAACTACTGGATGAAAAACGAGAATCTTCGCTGATCTGAATGGCCCCCAAAAATAGAGAATCGAAAGGTATTATAACAGACGAACGAACCTCCGGTATTTTGGAGTCGGAGACTTGGTCCTGAGAAAAGTTACTCTCAACACACGAAATCCTAATGAAGGAAAACTGGGACAAACTGGGAAGGGCCATATTGCGTCCTTGGAATAGTCGACAAAGGATCTTACAAGCTTGGAACCATGGAGGGCGAACAACTTCCGAGCAGCTGGAATATATTAATGCTAAAGCGATATTATTGCTAGGACGCCTGATTAAAAACTCCGCAAATGCCCCCGGGTAAGTGTTGCACTCTTTTCCTTCGACCGGATTTTGTCCCCAAAAGGGTTTTGCTGGCAAGGTTTTTAACGAGGCAACACCTATATGCTACCTAAGGGGAATCCAACGAATCTTCAAAGCTTCTTCTGCTGCCAATCACGAACACTGAAGGACATCCTTTCGGAAGATCATCCGATCGAAAAAGCCAAGAAATGCCAAAAAAGACCCCAATGAGAAAATGATGTACCGGGCCAAATGGTCGAATGAACCGTGTCCGCACAATCGAGCCCCCGGTGGCGGAGGCACATGTACTAGTGTCAAATAATCAAAGAATGCTTTTTGCCAACATGATTCATGCTCCAAGGAAAACCCAGTGTTTTTTGCCAGAACGATTTCTCCATTAGAAAACGTCCCGAATACTCGGAGACTGGTGTCGATAATTCGGCACCCGCATGACCTCAGGGTCGAAACTCCAGACTAATAAGGCCTCAGCAAGGCAGCACGAAAATCATTAACTATCTCCAAAAAGAGAGCGTCCCGAATACTCAGAGACTGGCGCCGAAGAACTCCGCATACGCACGACCTCAGGGTCGGAATCTCCAAAGTCGTAAGCCCTCAATGAGGCAATCCCGAGCGCACGAGTAACAGCTCTCAACCCAAAACGAACTCGATGACTCGATGACTCGGAGACTATCGCCAATCGCCATTTAGCAATAAACCCGAGGCCATAAGACCCCGAGCGGGCAGACTCGGTCTTGTTAAACTTGCACAAAGCAACAACACGAACTATAAGACCTTCAAGTAAGGCATGAATCATACTTGCATCAAGTATCAGCAAAAAACTGTAAGACCTCAAAAGGCATGAAAACTTTTGTAAGACCTTATTACATGCGTAAAATCAATCCCGAAGTTCAGGATATATATCGAATTTTTAAGACCCCTAAAAAGGCATACCCTCGATATAGACGCCTAAACTACTATACTCGGGATCAAAAAGTGGCTCCGGCCAAACATAAATGACTACGGTCATATGGCTGCACCAGCCAAACTAACGCGACTCGGGGACGCCCGACCGTCGCTACAAAATCATAGGCCATTACTTCGAATCTACTTCGAAAAGAACCGGTTAAACAAGCTACCCTCAACAGGCAAAAGAGCTTCGACCATGTCAACTCCAAATTATAAGGCTTCGAGCTACTCAGTCTACGAGCCAAACCTTACGAGGTGCTCGAACATCGCCGCTAACGACTGGAAATCGAGGTTCTTCCCGAACTGACGACAGGTCAGGCAAAATCATTGCAAAAGTCCTTAACGAGAGGAAAATAAAGCCTAACGAGCCTCAGGGCTGCACATATGCCTAAGGGCAAAGCGTAAGAGCCATTGTCGCCAGCCTAACGAGCCTCAGGGCCGCACATATGCCTAATGGCAAAGTGTAAGAGCCATTGTTTAGACAATTCAATTAGGGAAAGATGATCTTTAGCTTCACTTAAGACTAAAAAAAATTTCAGGAAGGATAATAATGATTCTCAAATAAGACAAATAGCTATGAAAAGATAGCATGACAATAGGAGAGGTAAAATTCTTCAATTGAATCAAATAGGAGTTAGTTAAGCAATAAAAGTGAATCATGAAGCAATTATTTCCAATCAAGCATGTAGATGTGAAACTAGTAAATAGGAAACTCAGTCATGTCAAGAACACATTCATACACAGTGAATATAAGGACCTAAGAACTCTAAAAGACCAATATTTCACAGATAAGTTCGAGCACGCACCCGTCACCTCGCGTACACAAACTACAATCAACATAGAAGACTCAAATCCTAGGGGGAAGTCCCCCACACAAAGTTAGGCAAGATACTTCAAAGACAACACACTGATACTCTAAAATGCACTTCTCGGGTGAAAAGATCTCCGGACGGCTCAAATCTTTCCAAATTAACTTCAAAGCACAGATAAAACACATTAGAAACTATTACGGATCATAAAGTCTCAATCTTTAGCATAATCCAAAAATCGGTCCAAAAGTCGACCCCCGGGCCCGCACCTCGGAACCCAACAAATTTTATAAAAACCAAATAGTCATTCCGATACGAGTTCAACATACAAAATTTATCAAATTCCGATACCATTTGGTCCCTCAAATCACGATTTTTCATTTTAGAAATTTTCTTTTAAAAAAACAACTCCTTCCCCAACCCATAACACAATTTAAATGATAAAAATGAAGATAAAATCATGGAATACGTTAGATTTTAGGTGAAGAACACTTACTCGATCGATTTGCTTGAAAACCCCCAAAAGAAGCTCCCAAATACGAAGTTTAAAACTCAAAATATGAAGGAAATGACCATACCCTCGACTTATATGATTCTGCCAGAACTTCCGCACTTGCGACCAACTTAACCGCATCTGCGCAACCACATGTGCGCCTGACCAATTGCACCTGTGCTCCACTCCGCTTCTGCGCCCAGGGATCCGCTTCTGCAGCATCGCACGTGCGTTCCAAATTCTCCGCATCTGCGAAGACTGCCCAGACCAGCTCCTCCCGCACCTGCGCTTCTTCCTTCGCACCTGCGCCCAGGGTCTGCAGGTGCGATTACACCAGAACTCAGCCTCCCCAAAACCATGGAAAATCATTTGCGACTCGTCCGAAACACACCCGGCGCCCTCGAGACCCCGTCCAAGCATACCAACAAGTCATATAACCTAACACGAACTCACTCGAGGTCTCAAATCGCATCAAAGAACGCCGAAATGACGAATCACACCATGAATCGAACTTAGAAATTTTCAAATCTTCCAACTTCGAAAACTTGTGCTGAAACTAATCAAATCAACTCGGAATGACGCCAAATTTTGCAGACAAGTCCAAAATGACATAACAGAGTTGCTCCTACTCTCGGAATCGCATTCCGGCCCCGATATCGAAAAAGTCAACTATGGGTCAAACTTCTCCATTTTTAACTTTCACCGAAACGCCTCAAATTACCCTACGGACCTCCGAATCTGAATCTGGATACGCGCCTAAGTCCAAAATTACCATACGAAGCTGTTGAGATCATCCAAAATCCATTCCAGGGTTGTTTAATCAAAAGTCAAATTCCAGTCAAATTCTCACCGCTTAAACTCCTAAAACTAGATTCCTTCTTCCAATTTGACTCTGAATCGTCCGTTAACTGAATTCAACCATGCACGCAAGTCGATACTCATATTATGAAGTTGTTCTAGACCTTACGCCACTGGAGGAGCTTAAATTCTCAAAACGACCGGCCCTGGTTTGGACTTTTGGAAACTAGGTTCCAAGACCTTTGTTTTGGTATATAATATATCCCAAAAAGACCTTATATAACACATGCAATGTATTGCTCAAAATGCTTCATTACAAGGCAAATCCTCAGTCGGTTTTTCCGCAACTTAAATTTGATTTTTCCCAAACTTTATATTTAATATCCAAACATCATATATAGCCATATCATGACTTTAAAATCATTTAAATCATGATTAAAAAGTCTCATATTTATCTTAACTTACTTAAGACTTCAGTAAACCTTTCTTATCCTTGTAGAAGGATTTCGTCCTTTTTGAGTTTACATTTGATAATCCTATAATGACAGTGACGTCTGAAGTACGGGGTGTAACAACATTTAATCACTTTATATACTTTCAAAGAATATCTCATTTCCGAGCTTACATCAATTGACTTACGATATACTTTCACGTAAGAAAACATGGGGCGTAACATCATTCCCCCTATGTTGACTGATGTGCTTATTAGTCTCATAACTATAGCTCTCGTGAATACTTTGATATTTTCCTTACCATCTAGGAAATTGTTTTGTTAATAAATTCAAAGACCAGGGCATTCCCCCCTTTAGGCCTCTTCTCACATCACGACTTGTGATCGGAATTCTTCCAATCCCGTAACTTTGACTACCTTCTGTGATGCAGCATGTATGACTCTGTCCTTTCATGTGCGGATCTTCTCTTTCTTTTTCTTCAGCTTTTTGCCAATCTCTTCGCCTCACTTTGTGAACATATACATAACTATAACAAGATGTCCCTCGGAGCATATATAGGTGTACTGATGTTCTTTGCTTGGTACTTTGCCGAACTTACAACTATTGCTATATTGTTTCCTTGCCTTGGTTATCTGTCCTTATGGATTTAGTGCATCTAAGTAGGTCATACCGTACTATAACACTTACTTAGGTTTATTATTACCGAGGTGTGCTACACAACTATAGGTTACTCTCTCACCGCTTATCCCATAACCTGCTAGCGCAACCCTGCTACATTAGGAACATATAATCGACCCCGATATCCGAGGACTCCATCTCTTGTAATCTCAAATGGTGTCTTCTCCTTTTGAGGGGTTGTATCTCCGTAATGAGCTAGCACAGGATCTTCATACTAGCATTCATTCACTTCAGTTACTAAAGATGATGTTGCCATATCCTGAATAGTAACTCCGGTACCACCTGAATCTAGTAATCGAATTCCAAGATTAGCTAGCTGATGAATCTTACAAGCTATCTCACTCTTCTTTGGATGTAAATATGATAGGCCACCCATAGATGTACGGCTGAGGGCGTCGACTACTACATTCGCCTTCCCTAGATTGTATAAAATATCAACATCATAGTTTTTCACTTGCTCCAACCATCGCCTTTGACATAATACATTGTCACTAGGGTTCACGTCTCTTTAGGGAACACCTGAAGTGATTTTCCTGATCCACCTAGGGGTGATACTATACTTCAATAACCGTACTTCATATCATCCCAACGTGATTCATTCTTTGGGGGTATTCTAATACCGTGCCATCCATGAAATCCCTTTTCTTTAAATCATTACTCAATCGAAGGCCCAAACGTCATCCTCTTATTTATCACAATTACACCCTTATTCTACTGCCAGGGAAGCATTTTATCTTTTCTAATTGCTCATATTCTTAGACTCCTCTAAGTTCATTCAGACTGTACCGAGCTTTCTATAGCTTATGGAAACCATCAACTCTTTTGTTTTGATGGGCTTAATCTCAAGGCCTTACTTGTTCTCATCACCTTCTCACTCACCTTTTCACACCTTTACTCCTATCCACCTAAAACCTTGTCGCTACACGATACTTTAGCGTGTGACCTACACATATCGATTCATACTACTCAAAACCTTCCTTTACTTGGTAGCATCATAGATTTTCTTTCGTGCCTTCTCAGTTGTCTTTGAATGTAAGCAATAGCTTTTCCTTGTCGTTCTGCCACTTGTTGCATGAATACTTGGCTCATCTTAGTGCCCTCATATGTTGGAATTCCATGCAACCCATATGATCTTGAATATCACCTTTTGATTTTTTTCTTCTTCCCATTCATTAGCCACCATAGGTGCCACTTTCTTATAGAGTGCATACAATGTTGTTGTGATACTGTTGTTACAAGACCATTTCTACTTTATGTCACTATGCTTAAGTTGAAGCCTACTTCCTTGTTTCCTCAACTAGTCTTAACTTACCTCTCTCACTAGCTCCTTATGTATCAAGTGTTCATTGCACTTATTTATCAATAACATCTTGTGCCGGAACCCTTACTACCTCTCCCCTGCGTCGTGCTTGCATAATATTCTGGAGTCTTATCAAATCTGTAGGATCTGAATAGATGCAGTCTCATTCCTTTCACCTTTTTACCGCATTCTTTCTTTACTATTCCATAGTTACATGTTAATTTTTGGTGTCTTTTCACATCTTCATGGACTCTTACTCACCTTGCGGTAACCCTTCTGTACCAAGGATAATTGAATTCTTACTCACGAGGGTGACACCTAGTGTAATTGGAATACTTAGTCCCTTAAGCTTAACTTTGCTTACAGTGCTCGCTTTAGGGAAGCATCTTCCTGAATAAACTTTAAAGGTTATTCTTCTGTTGTCCATTCTATCGCCGGAACGTAATCTCTGAAATTCTCTTGATGCCGACTATTATCAAATTATTCGGTCCCTAATTCATGTCAGCTTATCTTGTTCACTAGCCCATACTGATTTCTATTATTCCAGGGGTCTAACTTTTCCTTCTGGTAATCACGTTGGAGTCACCATCTCATTGCCTCAAGGCCTGTCACCTCTTGTCTTTTCCTTCACTTGACTATAGACTTTGTCACTGTATCATATTCGGATTTATCGTTATCATCCATTTATCACATCTTACTCATAATACTTCATTCACTCTCTTTTTATTCTCGGGCTAATATTTTTGTCTCTCACTTTATTCTAAAAACTTTGACAAAATATTATTTCACTTTTAGCAACCCCTGCTTCATCTCACTAGCTCTTCGGAATGCCTAACATTCTCCCTTCTTTTTTTTTACTCGGGGCTGGAGTCATACTAAGGTAAATATTTATCCCTTCTAAGATCCCACTGCTTATCTTCTGAAGTTTCTAAATATTCTAGTATTCACATCTGATTGTACTATTCTAGAGTTCACCATCTAGGTGTCTCACAAGGAGATCTATTACCACATTTGCACTACCCTTCGGAAATATCGACTAATGCTAACAATTCATCTACAATTTTAGGTTACTCTAACCCCAACTTGATCTTGATATCCCATCCTTCTCTTAAACTATATCTATCAGCTCCCATAGAGCATAATTGAGATGGATGTGGCTAATTGTATATATCTCCGTTACTATTGAAAGTAACTCAGAATGCTTATATTTCTCTACTTGAATTGTAAATACTATTAATCTTCATTAACTAGGTACCTCGTACCCTTCTTCACCTTGCTTCTTTTACTTGCTGAAACTTGTCTCTACCTTCCGATTCTTTTATTCCTTTTTACTATACGAGTGGATACATTTTCATGCCTTAGGGCTCATTATCAAGAAGCTTACACATTTTAGTACACACATGATTTGCTGAAGACCTCACATTTATTCATCATAAGAATGATGCCAAATCGAGTTCCTCTGACTGAACTCTTCCGCAGCCACCTTCAATATCTTACCAGCTGTCTTTCTGAATGTAGATATCATTGTATTACAAATAAAATAAAATTTAGGAGTTTGAATTCTTACAACTGAGCTCTACCACACGATCTAGAGTAAGAAGAAAGAGTGACAGTCCTAAATGCCTTGTAGCCTCCTCCATATAAGTGTGGTGCACAACGCACCCATAAACAAGACTCTACTAGACACGGCTTGTAGACTCCCTAGGACAGAACTGCCCTGATACCACTTTTTTCACGACCCAAACCGAAGGTCCACGACGGGCACCCGGTACCTTACTCAACCAAGTACCAACTTAACATATCTTTCTTATCGTACTATTATTGGTAAATGGGCCAAAAGGTCCGTCTTGAGATAATCAGAATAAAACATAAGGCAATACTAGACATAGGATGACCCAACATGATATAGAAACTTATACATGTGACATACGGGCCTATAAGGCCAACATGATCATTTGTAAACTCATAACATAGGCTGACAAGGCCATACAAGTATCTATATATCTGTCTACAAGCCTCTAAGAGTACATAAACATCATAAACGTCGGGACAGGGCCCCGCCATACCAGTCAATACATGTCCAAATCATACTGATCAAATAGGCAACTCCGCAAGTGGAGTGCATCAACACCTTTTGCTGAGCTGAGCCTAGTAAGAGGATTGTCAACCCATTTTTCAGGACCTGCGGGCATGAAACGCAGCGTCCCCGGTAAAAGGGACGTCAGTACAAATAATGTATTGAGTATGTAAGGAATGACAAGCAGTATATAAAAGACATGAAAGAAATATGGAGTAAGTACTCAACTTGTAAGTCTGAGTAGCTCTGTGAATCATAAAACATTTATAATGTCATGCATGTGCATGTAAATATCATATCATGCATAAGTATATGCGTACATAACATCATCAAGCCTCTGAGGGCATCCCATCATACCATCTCGTCCTTTGTGGGCAAAATCATCAATGTATACCAACTGATCAGGTGGTGGTGCGTATATAACGCCATAACATTTTCCCATACCCCATATACATATAATATACGCGTATACAATGCCATCTGGTCATGGGTCAATATAATGTATAAATGAATGCAATGCACAATGAAGTAAGTCAATAAGATCTCTCAAAATGTCATGAGACCCATGAACTGACGATATGATAGTAGGACATATGAGAAGTCAAGAACATAGACAACCCTAGTACTTCTAAGAATAGAATCATTTGTGAAGCTTACGCGCTTGCTCGTTTCGTTGTATCATATGGATCATGCCAAAAGGAAAAAAGGGAAAGCCTTAACAAACCTGTATGATATCTTCCTTATTACTCAACCAGGCTTGACACAACGTCTTGCATATACAACAAGTGAAATGATATTGCCGTTAACATATAATGTCGTACCATCATATTTGGCTAGTCGTACAGCTTAAGGAAAATCGGGCAGAAACTCCCCTTTTCTTAATACATTCCAAAGACCACTAAGGTTCATCAACAACCCAACAACAACAACTATAACCAACACTAGCAACAAGAATAATATAATCGAATATGAGTTTCTCCGATTATCTTAAGAATCATATTGAGCGGCAAGCTCATTTCTTTTACTCATAACAAGACATAAATTGAATCCAACTCTTATTCCATAAATTAGTTTACAACATTTAGAACCTCATACTTATATGTACCATATTATTTCTAGTTCAAAACCTCCACAAAATGCCTTCTAAAACAGTCCCATATGTCTAGCACCTTAATTTTTATCGTCAATCACTTGTTTTTCATCTTTTCTTCTTCAATCAACTTAATTAACACCTAGAAAAGCATAACAACAGAAGCCACCACATTATCAAATTATTTCTCACAATTTTCACCCACCACAAACCATATTTTTAACCACAAAACAGTCCAACCAAAAAGACAATCGTATCCCATGTTCCTTCAAATGCATCTTATGATTTTTCACTCAAACAACACAACCAACAAAAGATTAACCTCAGGCCCAATCAAGAAGATGTTATACATACCTTGGAGAGCAGCTAAAACTTGAAACCCCATCTCAACTTAGCCCACAATAGCCCTCAATCACACCACAACATCATAGAGGTATTCTGTTGTAGTTTTTAACACCTTTGATGAGGATTTGTGTTGATTTCTCTTGAGTTTAGTTCTTGGAACCTTTGAAAAGTTCTTGGAGGGTTTAAGAGTGTTCTACAGTAATTGATCTCTGTATATTGACGAGATATAATGGATAATGACTACTGCCTCGATTCTCCAAGCAGGTGGGTAAGCTGCCTGCTTGGCAGCTTGAGCAGTGCCACTTCGGACACCTGTATATCTCTACTCCAATATCGTATTGACGAAAGGTTTGCAGCGTTCGAAACTAGACGCACAGGGATTTAATTCCATATAAATATCTCCACGTAACTCTTAATATATTTGGGGGAAAACTGCGTCGCAACTTGGCCTATAAACCTGCCAGTTTCTCTGAAGTGTGGCAACGTGACTTGGTGACCCTAGTTTAAAAATCCATATTTCTCTACCCTGATGTCGTATGAATAATTGGTTTGGACCATTGGAAACTAGGTTCCAAGAACTTTATTTTGGTATATATTATGTCCCAAAAAGACCTTATATAACACATGAAATGTATTGCTCAAAATGCTTCATTACAAGACAAATCCTCAGTCGATTTTTCCGCAACTTAAATCCGATTTTTACCAAACTTTATATTTAATATCCAAATATCATATATAGCCATATCATAACTTTAAAATCATTTAAATCATGATTGACAAGTCTCATATTTATCTTTACCTACTTAAGACTTCAGTAAACCTTTCTTATCCTTGTAGAAGGATTTCGTCCTTTTTGAGTTTACATTAGATAGTCCAACAATAAACAACAACACACCAATGATTTTCATAAAATTGGGCAGCACCTATATCACTTCTTTTAAATTCAAATCAATACCAAAAACCAAAATAACAATATCAACAACAAAATAACCAATCTACTACATCAAGAACCAGCCGAAACCTAGCTTAAAAACCTTCCCAAGCAGTCCCATACGCACAACACCTCAAACATACTTTTATCTTAAAGTTTAACATGTTTTCCTTCAACATCTAGGCTTCCTATGGCCTAAAAATAACAAAACCCAAGGAGAGGGCGTGATGAAAATACCTTATAGCACACAAATCCTCGATTTTCAGATCTTAATTCATTGCTATTTCTTCTTCAATCAACCACGAAGAGAGAAAGCGAAAAACTATCGACTAGTTCAGGTTCCTAAGGCTTGAATCCACTTGTTTCACCTTTACCACCTTTGATTTGGCTTCAAAACCCTAAGGATATGTTTATGAGGTGTAGAGAGAATTTTAGGTCCGATTTGGGTCGAAAATAAGGCTTGGAGTTGAAAGCCATAACTTTATATAACAAGATAATCCTCAACCGACCTTGTGGGTCCCAAAGGAAGCTGCTTGCGCAGTCTCGCAAAAACACGAATATCTCTCTTCTCCAATGTTGTATCGACGAACGATTTAATCCGTTGGAAGCTATACTCATAGATCTTCAATTCTGTTGGTGGATCACCCCGTAATTTTTAGTAGAGAGAGAAAATCTCAGTGACATTAGACCGAAATTTCAGTATAATTTATGAACGTAACTTGTGATGACTTTCGTCGATATTTGTTTCAAACCTTGTTTGACTTCAAAACTTAATAAAAGACTATTATACTACTAAAATACCTCATAACATCACCTTGTTATCATGTTAAGCACCCTAGTATCACCCCAAAAGTATGTGTTATAATATTCCCAACTTGCCGACTTTCGACGAAACTTGTTTTCTTCGATTCGTTTAGCTTCTAAACTTTCCAATCCTCTTGATACTTGAAGTTCATGATATTAAATATTTGTAAACTCCAAGGTAACATTAGTACTCAATTTATGTACTTTCAAATATGAATTCATTTCCGAACATACATCAATTGACTTACGGGGTGCTTTTACGTACAAAAACATGGGGTGTTACATCATTCCCCCATTTGGAATATTCATCCTTGAATGTGGGTTGATGCTCTTATCAGCATCGTAATCAACAGCTCTTATGAATAGTTCAATATTGTCCTTTCCATTTAGGAAACTGTTCTGTAAATAAACCCAAAGGCCGGGCATTCCCCTTTTTGGGATCATTCTCACACCACGACCTGTGGTCGTAATTCTTCCAATCTCGTAATTATTGCTACCTTCTATCATGCAGCCTGTACGACTATGTCCTTGTACGCGCACCTATGTGACTTTTCTCTCCTTTTTCCTCCAGCTTTTAGCCAATCTCTAGGCCTCACTTTGTGAGCATATACAAAACTATGACAAGCTATCCCTCTGGGCATCTATAGGTGTACTGAAGTTCTTCACTTGGTACTTTGTCGAACTTACGACTATTGCTATATTTTATTTCATAGCCTCAGTTATCTATCCTTATGGACTTACTGCATCTAGGTAGCTCATACTATACCATAACACTTACTTCGGTTTATTATTACCGAGGTCTGCTACCCAACTCAAGGTTACTCTCTCGCTGCTTATCCTATATGTATAAATCTAAGTCCTTTAATGCGTCCTTATTAGTGTTCATCTTAAGAGTGACAACCTAATCTCATCTCATACTTTGGAACTTTTATCTATCTATTGTTGATTCACTTTAATGTTGATCTATAATCTACCACTAATAACTTGAAACCTCTTATGTAATACATTGTCAATAGGGCTCACGTCTCATCGAGGAACATCTGAAGTTGTTTTCCATACCCACCTAGGGACGATACTATACTTCAATAACCGTATTTCACAGCATCTCAAAGTGATTCATCTTATAGGAGGTATTCTAATCTTGTGTAATTCATAAAATCCCTTCTCGACAAATCATTACTTCAATTGAAGGATATATTCCTAAACATCATCCTCTTATCGTTTATCACACTCACGCTCCTATTCTACTACCAATGTAGCATTCCATCTCTTTTAGATGCTCCTAGTCTTAAACTCCTTCGAGTTCATTCAAGCTATACTGAGCTTTCTATAACTTATGAAAACCATCAGCTCTGTTGTTTTGATGGGCTTAATCCCAAGGTCTTACCTATTAGCTTCACCTTCTCACTCACCTTTTCTTATCCTTAATCATGTCTACCTAAAACCTTGTCGCTATACCATACTTTAACTTGCAACTTACACGTATCTATTCATACTACTGGCATACCTTCATTTAACATGCTAGCACCATAAGATTTCCTTATGTATTCTAGAATCTCAAGCGAGACATCATGTTGCCTCTAATTCTTTTTTGCTCTCGTAACTGTACCTCTAGGTATCGGAAACCATAGGCTGGAAGTTGTGCTACTGACGACACAACTATCATTATGGATACCGAATCACAACGCTTTTAGCCCTCTACCTGAAGTCTGGACTATTCAAAACCTTCTGTAGATGAGTATCTCGTACCTTATTCACCTTTACGTTACTTACCTTTAGATTTCGCATCGTATCTTCAGGCACTTTCATACCTCACATCCACATATGCGGAATTTAAATCCACACCGTAAAGCTCCACTAAATTGCTTGCACCTCTAGTGCATATAAAATCTGGCGAAAGCTTCATCCTGACTTCTTATAACTCAGCTCTATGGCACAATATGGAAACTAAACAAGGGTAACATTTCCTAAACGCCATGTAGCCTATCAATTATAATTGTGGCACGCAACACACCCATAAGTGAGACTCTACTAGACACGAATTCGTAGACTCCCTAGGCACGAACTGCTCTGATACCACTTTGTCACACCCCAAACCTGGAGAGGCGTGGCTAGAACCCAGCGTCGTACTGGCTCGAGCGAACCACCTAGAGCTCATGATCGTTCGATGAAAACTAGAACATACACAGGTTGACTAGGTTGAACTCATTCTTTCTGTATCTATCATGGGCCAACATAGCCATAACTCATAATGTATAACTATAAGTGGGCAAATGCTATATCAGCAAGCCATCATACTCAAAACATGAATACATACGTGCCGTCAAGGCCTCTGACATATTCTGCATAATGAACCTGTATCTACAAAGACTCTAAGAGTATCTGACATCGAAACATGGTCGGGATAGGGCCCCAGTCTACCCATAAGTCTGTAGCAAACTCTAACATGATGACTTATACACTCGGCTGCACTCTTAATGAATTGGAGTCTTATCGATCCTTCGCTCAATGCTAACCTCATATACTATGAAGGCTCGTCAAACCGATTACCTACACCTGCAGGCAAGAATGCAGAATCCACAACAAAAAGGACGTCAGTACGAATAGTGTACCGAGTATGTAAGGAAGAACTGAAACATCACAATAAGCCAACATCAATGAGAGAGAAATAAGAATCAACCTGAACCTTTAAAGTGCGACTGAGGGCCATGATATGCATACTAATTATACTTAATTATTTAATGCCTCTCTTTGGGACTATTATCTATATCGTAACATGACTTCCCAATTGATCAGTGGTAACTGTCTGACCAGCCATAATTCGATGGTAAATGCATGACTGCCCGACCGACTGTAGGTAAATGCGTAACTACCCAACCGGCCGTAGCTCTGTGGTAAATTCATGATTGCCCGACTGGCCCTAGCTCGATGGTAAATAAAGATGCATAACTGCCCAACCGATCGTAGCTCGATGGTAAATGAAGATGCATAACTGCCCAACCAGCTGTAGCTTGGTGGTAAATAAAGATGCATATAACATCATATTATGAACATTAACATCTTTATCGTAAGCCTCAATAGAGATTTAGAAACATACTTAGACATGCTTTGAATTACATTATATAGGTATGAATAACGTAGACATCCTTAACTACTAAAAGTAGAACCATTTATGGAATAACATTACATTTAGGTTTGATTACCTAGATCATACCAAAGAAGGAAGGATTAGCCTTAACATACCTCATAATATCCCATCCAATCCTCAAGCTAACTTAACATGCAGCTCCTGTGTCTACAAGCAATGAACAATACTATCGTCACAATACGAATGCCATAATTTATCGCATTTAAACGACACACTTTATTCTACAATAAAACAGACAACCCTCCCCTATTTATATGACTTACCATAAGTTACAACAATCAACAAACAGCCCAAACAACGTCAACAATAATCATATGAAGCCTCCCAAATAGTCCAACAATCAACATCAACACGCCTACGGTTTTCAAAAAATTGGCCAGCACCTATATCACTTCTTTTCAATTCAAACCAACACCAAAAACGACAAGAAAAATATCAACAACAACTTACCCAATCTACTACATCAAGAACCAGCCGAAACCTAGCTTAAAAGCCTTCCAAAACAGTATCATACGCACAACACCTCAAACATAATTCCATCTTAAATTTTAACATATTTTCCTTGAACATCTAGGCTTTCTATGGCCTAAATATGACTCAAAACAAGGAGAGGGGTTAAGAAAATACCTTATAGCACATAAATCCCCAATTTTCATAGCTTAATTCATTGTTATTCAATCAGCCACAAAGAGAGAAAGCGAAAAACTATCAACTAGTTCAGGTTCCTAAGGCTTGAATCCACTTGTTGCACCTTCTCCACCTTTGATTTAGCTTCCAAACCCTAAGAATATGTTTAGGAGGTCTAGAAAGAGTTTTAGGTATGATTTGGGTCGAAAATAAGGCTTTTTGGTGAAAGCCGCAACTTTATATAACAAGATAATACTCAATTGACCTCGTGGGTCCAAAAGGAAGCTGCTTGTGCAGTCTCGCGAAAACACGAATATCTCTCTACTCCGATGACATATCGACAAACAGTTAATATATTGGAAACTATACTCATAGATATTCACTTTTATGGGTCTATCACCCTGTAATTATAAGTACATTGAGAGAAAAACTCAATGACATTAGACCTGAATTTTAGTACAATTTATGAACGTAACTTGTGATGACTTTCGTCGACTTTTGTTTCACAACTCGCTTAACTTCTAAACTTAACACACGACTATCATAAAACTAAAATACCTCATAAAATAACCTTATTATCATGTTAAGAACCCCAGTATCACCCTAAAAGTACTTGTTAAAACATTCCCAATTTGCTGACTTTCGACGAAACTTGTTTTTATCGATTTGTTTAGCTTATAAACCTTCCAACCCTCTTGATACTTGCAGTTCATGGTCTTATATATTTGTAACCTCCAAGGTAAAATGATTAACTTACTCTATGTACTTTCAAAGATGATCTTATTTCTGAGCATACATCAATTGACTTACGACCTACTTTTACGTACGATAGCATGGGGTCTTTCAAGAATAACAGCACTTAGCATGCTTATGGTGCCTGTCACAAGGCCCCTCACACTCACACACAACTATATTCAGCACTACGGGTGCCTGACATAAATTCCCCTCAGCAAAGCACGTGTATATATCACTATGCATGCGCTCACTGCGAATGATAGACTCTGGAGGGGTAGATCCTGGCCCAAGCACTAATTAATATCACATAGACTAATAGTGGGGCTTGATGCACGCATCACCCCAAATTAAGGACACACTTAGCCCAATATGAGCCCGGCGCACGCGTCACCTCAAAATTAATACCAAATAGGCTCTATGGCCCAAGCTTAGTCATCAACCACTCATGTCTTAGTTAACCACATCTCACAGTACTCAATTCAATAGTGTAACACATATGATGCATCAACAATATGTGAGGAATAAACTAAGAAAGTACTTAGATGGAGATCTCATACACAGATATAACATCAAGGCTGAGAGTATGTGTAAACTTAAGACAAATAGCTCAGAAGCATCATGAATAGCCATATAATGTCTCAAACAAATAGCACATAGCGTAAACATGATTTCTAAAATGAATCAGAACTCAAATTGTAAGGCCCCGTACAAAATTGGATGATATAAATCAAAGTGCGAAAATACTAAAACAAGTCTGAAATATATGTGTAGCCAACATTGCTTAACATGAAAAGCCTGAGACTCTGTCTAACTGTTATTCTAGTCTATGAAGCCTCTAATGAAGTACTAAAAACACTGACTGTCTGAAAATACTGAAGACTGTGAGGTAATGATAATGCCCCCGGAAGAACTGGGGATCACCAAGTAGCTGATACAAGAATCCTAGCGCTCTGAATCATCAACCTGTAAATCATTACCTGCATCGTGAGATGCAGGCCCCGGGCAAAAGGGACGTCAGTACATTTGAATTACACTGGTATGTAAAGCAACTGAAAGAAAGAATATAAATGCTGAAAATGAAACTAAGCTGATAACTGATAATTGATAATTGATAACTGAAATGATAACTATTGAAACTGAAACTGAAATGATTACTGATAACTGAACTGATAACTGATAACTGAACTGATAATTGATAATTGAACTGATAACTGCTAATTGAAATGATAACTGATCACTAAAATGATAACTAATAATTGAACTGAACAAAGGAAGTAAGGATATGAATACTCCCTCTTCTGAATGATGAACAACCTGTTTATCTGAATAAATAAACTGCGGCCTCAGGCCCTATATATTTATATATATATATATATATATATATATGTGCACAACTGCGGCCTCGTGCCCAAGTATACGTATACATAACTGCTACCTCAGGTCCAAAATGCATAAAGCATAAACTGCAGCCTCAGGCCCAAAGATGCATAAAGCATAAACTGCGGCCTCAGGCCCAAATACAGGTGTTCAACATTCAGGAACTGAGAATCAAACTGCAACACATGATAATGAAATACTGAATCACACCGAGTTACATGATACTGGAATACTGGATCACACTTAGTTACATAATACTGGAATACTGGATCACTCCGAGTTACATAATACTGGAATACTGAATGGGACTAGACAGAGACATGTATTCTTGAACTGATTATGAACACTGAAACTTCAACTGTTTATGGCATACTGAGTAATCTATACTAAGACTCGGGGGCATCAAACCCAAGTCTATATTGAATAGGCACTGAGCACACAACGTTCAGAATGAAAGTGGTGAATGAGTTATGAAGCTAGAGAATAGAAGTTCTGCAACTATTCAAGGAACTAGGCTAAACAATATTTCTAAGGCAATTAGTAACGTCGTAAAAGAAACGTAGTGTAGGGAGAATCATTAACATTCTCAAACATAGAGAGTTAGCCTCACATACCTTAACTTCCTGCTCTTGAGCATAATACAACATTCGCCAACCCTTTCAACTTTAATCTATATCAATACAAGTCAAAGGGATTCCAAATTAGCAATAATAGTCATGTTTTGGTCACTTAGGCTTTATCAAACACTCGGTGGCATAAAGCTTCATAACCCTTATTAATGGTGTCTCTACACCCAATAACCCATTCTCTTGCTCCTAGATAAATTTTAAAGTCTCAAATGGTTATAATCAACATTATTCTTTATCACCCATAAGCTAAACAACACCCTTAACTAATAATCAACAATCAACACCCCAACCCTATAATCGTTCATGCTTTTCTATTAAACTCATCAACTCATATCTCATGAACTAGGGTTTATAACCATTAAACTAATGCTAGAATCAATTAGAGGGTGAAGACATTACCTTTTTGAAGTTCAAACCCTTCGAGTTCTAGGCTTCCTTCTCTCAACAATGATGTCCCAATCGAATATCTAATGATATGGAGGGTTTACCCATGTAAATAAGATGTTGGAAAATTGAAATTAAGTTAGAATTACCATTAGAACTTACCTTGGGTGGTGGAAGGACTCTTAAGGAGTTAGGTTTTTGAGAGTTCCCCTTTCTAGAGCAAGTTTTTATGTTTTGGGGCTGTGGGGGACGAAATATGGCTTTAAAACGACCCCCCACGAGCGCGGCCGCGCTCCTGGAGACCTGACCGCGCTACTGACCGCGCAAAATGGCAGTAACACTGCCTCAAAAGAAGCGCGCTCGCGCTAGGGGCGCGCTATAGGGCGTGCATATCGCATACTGTTCTGTAAAACGCGTATAACTTTTTGCACAGAGATCTGTTCGGTCTCCATAATATATCGTTGGAAAGATATTTTAAAGGCCTACAACTTTCGTGCTTTGAGGTTTCCCAAATTCCTTACACATTTTTACTAAACTCTATTGGAAGACGGACCTTCTGCAAACTTAGTCGATTTTGTCAAATCTTATGCACCTCACTTTCCATCTTGATTTTGAAACAACTATTTTCACCCATAATCATCCCTCTAGGACTCATATGTCTAAAATATCAAATTAATACCCATTTAATATATCCACACCTAGTCCGAATGTACTGGGTGTTACATTATCTCCCCCTTGGGATCATTCGTCCTCGAATGATTGTCCTAACTGTAACTTCTGCTAACTCCGGACCTTAAACGGGTCTGGTGGAAACATGAACTTTCATTAACACTTATATACCAAACTGAATGAATACTTGATTACTGAACTGTTGCAATACTGTACTGAATGACTACTGCATTGACTGAATATTGGTCTGCCATGGATACGTGAATACTGAACTAACATGGATATATGAATATTGAACTGGCACGAATATTTGAGTAATCTGAGTACTAAGCTGGCATGAATGTCTAAGTATTGGACTAACATGAGTAGTTGAGTATTGAGCTGACATTAGTATCTGAGTACTGAACTGACATGAGTATCTGAGTACTGAACTGACATGAGTATCTGAGTACTGAACTGACATGAGTATCTGAGTACTGAACTGACATGAGTATCTGGGTACTGAACTGACACGAGTATCTGAGTACTGGAAAATGACATGAGTATCTGAGTACTGAACTGACATGAGTATCTGAGTACTGGAAACTTAAATGTTATAACATGATACGTGATATACTGGTTGTACCACCACTAATTCTGGTGGCAATTCCAACTCATAAGCTTTTTGACCGATCTTTTGTAGGATCATATACGACGTGATATATTTGGAACCGAGCTTTTCTTTCTTCCCAAATCTCATAATTCCTTTCATAGGCGAAACTTTCAGAAACACCCTATCATCAGCTTGGAACTCTAACATCTTCAAATGCTCTTGAATCAACTTAACTTTCTCTATAGTGTGATAGATCAAATTTGGTCCCAACAACTCCTTTTCACCAACTTTGAACCAACCAATTGGCGATCTACACCTTTGCCCATGCAGAGTCTCCTACAGTGCTATCTTGATACTAGAATGGTAGGTGTTATTATTAGCAAGGTCAATGAGAGGTATTTGATCATCCCAATTACTTTTAACATCAAGGACATATCCTCAACTGTTTGAATAATGCGCTCTGCCTGGCCATCTCTCTGAGGATGAAAAATTTGTGCCAAATCCTTTCTGAAAGAACTTCTAAAAGTTCATTTTAAACTGAGCACCACAATCCGAAATGATGGACAACGGAGTCCCATACATTAGACGATTTCCTGAATGTACAACTTGGTATAATCTTCTACTGAATCTGTAGTTTTTTTCTGGCAAGAAGTGTGCTGACTTGGTAAGTCGATTTACAATCATCCAATATGTATTCTGTGTTAAAACACTAGGCTTCCTGCTGCTCGACTTTCACTTGCTGACAATCCAGACAATTGGCCGCAAAGTCTGCGACGTTCTTTTTCATGTCGTTCAACCAATAAATCCCCTTGGTCATGATACATCTTTGGGGAACCTGGATGGAAAGAATACCTGGAATTATGGGCTTCTAACATGATCTCCCTATTTAAATCCATCTATGTCTGGAAAACACAATCTGTCTTGGTACCTCAAAGTACCATCATCTCCCCCTTATTCAAAAGCCATCATCTTATACTTGTGAATCTCCTCTTTCAACTACAACATGTAGGGATCATCAAATTGTTTCTCCTTCTCTTCGGCTACTAAGGGGGAACAGGTCCTGTTCTAGACAACAACTTCGTCATCTTCGGAGTCCGAAGTCGAACTCCTATCTTGGCTGGTGAACTTCTTTTACCAGAGTTCTCTTATCTACCTCAATCATGAGTTATACTTCCCACACTTTATCTTCCTAAGAACTTCCTGAAAACACTTATAGAATTGTTGTGAGCTAAGTCTATACTCCGAAGATTAGAGTCTTGTGCAATGCACTACCCTCATAATACATACCTGGGCATGATTTTACAGCTTTTCTGTGACCACTTTATCATCAATAACTAAGCTCGGTGATCATTCTAATCACTTTGTGCTTCTTACACATGCTAGACATAATCCCTGTGGTAATTATACAATTTTCCCTCATTACCGAACTGATTTTCTTTTTCATATCCCATGCTAACTATTCGGGTTTCAAATCTCTAACTGGACTTACTGAAAATTTTCACATCACCCCTTAGACCAAAGGTCTTATACTTGTGGATCCTTCTCTTTTTGTTGGGATCCAAATAACTTTCCTTATTTTCTGCAATTCTTTGCACTCTACGTCAATGATGACTCATCTTCCAACTTACTTCTGAGAAGTCTTTCTAACTAGGAACAACTAAATTATTCACTTAACGGAAAGCTAATGTATTCACAACTATCATACACAATCTTAATAATTTAACTTTTCTCACACTGTCAATCTTGGGGAGACCCATTTTCAATAATTCTTAAAGGCTATTCTTCTATAGTTTGTGCTCTCACTGCTAGTTGATTTTTTTCCCACTGCCACTGTACTTCGGGTTTAACTTAAACTCTCTAGGTTCTAACATACGTTCGGTATTTCAAACTGTCATCCACTCACTAGAGTTAACCTGGCTAAGTAAATCAAATTGTACCTCTACTAGCTCTGCTGAAATTTGCTAATTCACTATATCAACTCAAACATACTAACTATTCTTTTACTAACTACCTGCTAGCATCATGTGTTCATGTTCTGCTTTGAATAACTAAAGTGAAGCATAAGGCTATTTCTAATTTCCCTCATCATCCGACCCTATTCTATGGTCGCACACTATCCTTTTTTTTCCTAAACTATGTGCATAGATCACACTTAGGGAATTAATCTGTCTTAAACAAAAATTAGAATATCTAACCCCAAACTTTCTATATAATACAAAATCATATCATACTATAAACATCCACGGTAATCACTTAGTCACATAACCTAAGGGGGAACTGCCATGTCTTTTATCTTACATCAATAGCTGCTTCTTATAGTAGCTTACTAACGTGGTACTTCTAGTTCTGATTTGAATAAATCTAAACAACTTAAAATCATTCCCTGAAATTCAATATTGGCTGCTCTTGGTTCTCATTTCATACATCATATCTTCTAGTCATTTGCATGAGTTGTACGAAATCACATCTTTGGAAATAACAAACGTTTCTGACTCCTAGTTATTTTACCCTTAGGCTCTTTTCTGTCCAAAACTATAGTAACCAATGTTAGGGTGTGACATCTGAACTATCATCATCCAACTTGTGGATCCATTTCCAAGAATTAAATGAAGTTGTTCTCTGAGGTCAAACACATACGATTACCATACACAAACTTATCCTTCATAGTATACCATCATCTGATAAATCACTTCCTGTGCCATCCGGTGAGTCTTGGTCTTAATACAGACCTAAAATATGCGAATGTTTCACTATAATCACGGTTACTTACATTTTCTTTGAGAATCCATATACATCACTGTATACTCACAAGTCACCAGAAATTTTGATACACCAAAAATTAGATATTTGGTAAACATATAACTGAATACTGGAGTACTGAATAACCACAACTTGCTAATTGAAAGACTGTATAACTGGTAACTGAGGTAAACTGATAACCATAAGACATGATAATTGCTTTTCTACTTTCTGATAAGGTTATGCTCTAATCTGTACTACTATCCATTGCATCCCACTTTTAACATCCTCTCAAGTCTTATACTTACCAACCTGTACTCCATAATTACACCCCAATGGGCAACTATCCTCTCTAGGACCTTAGGTTTTCTCCTGCGCGTCACTTGGGCATCCAATACGTTTGGAATTCGATAGGAGGAGAAGGTTAACTATTGCTCTAAGCTTCGTGGCACGATCTAGAGTAAAAAGAAATGAGACAATCCTGGATGTCTTGGTAGTTAACCGTTTATATGAGTGGCCGGCACACACATATAAAGGAAACTCCACTGGACACGGCTTCATAGACTCCCTAGGACACTTGAACCTAACGCTCTGATACCAAGCTTTGTCACGCCCCGAACCTGGGCCTGGACGTAACACGGCACTCGGTGCCTAACTACATGTGACCGAGCGAACCAATTGGCTGGCTGAATCAACATGCAATATCATAACATACTGAATGCGGATGATAAACTAACACATGCTGATATACTAAAAGTCTGGATGATATAAATCAAAGTTGTAAGGCCCCGAAAAATTTCGCTAAGTAACCTGGGATCTCGTGGTGCCACGTAGGCTTATTATAATATTTTCTTTATATGCTATTAACATGGTGTACATCAATTGAGTTTGGTAAATATGTGTATAAGTCATATGGTAAGTAATTTGGGGTCCAAGGAAAGGCCTGAGTCTAAGAAAAATTGGAAAAGTTCATAATAGGCTAAAATTCCAAATGAGCTTGAACTAGTCCATAGTTTGAACGATCATATCTAAATATGTATAAGGTTTTATGTGATGAATAACCTACCCAATCAAAGGACTTCGAGTCTAGTTTCCAACGCTTCAAACCGTTTGTCATTTGGACATTCCTACGCAAAGTTATAATCAAATTACCAAAGGCTGGAAAATGCGATCCTGTGTCAAATCTGCGACCGCAAAACCTGTCGCATTTCTGACTTTGCGGTCGCATTTCTGTCGCAGACTGGGCCAGTGTAGCCCAGTTTTGGGCGCCGATTTTGCGGTGCATTATGCGGCCAACATTGTCATTTTGCGGTCCGTTCTGCTATAGCAGACCCGACATCGGAGGGTTAATTTTCTAATTTTTATAACCCGACCCCATTTCAATATATAGGCTTTGGGGTTCAATTTGGGGTCATTTCTTACTGATTTTAGAGAGAGATGAGAGAATAGAGAGAGAAAGGAGAGGTCTAGCTTCATAATCATCCAAACCTTGCATCAACCTTCAAGAATCAAAGAGCCCATTCATAAGTTCTTCATCCAAGAGGTAAGATTCTATACATTAGGCTTTAATTTCGAGCTTGGGGTATGAGATGGGGTATTGAGGTATGATTCTTGGGTGTAATACCATTATGTATACATGCATGTACAAATTAGGTTTGTGGGAAGATTGTTTAACATAAATAAGTAAAGATTTGGTTGGGGAATAAAGGAAAAACCTAGAAAAAGAGATTTGAAACTAAGATGCTCAACTAGTATTTGATAAAATGCTCAAATGAGCTGAAACCATGAATACCTTTCTCATTTGTGTTCAGTTTTGTTATGTCTCATATTATATTGGAATTGCTAGAATTTCCGGAACGTTGTAGTAAATTATGGAAAGCTTAAACGAGGTATGTATGGCTAACTTTGACCTTTGTAAAATCACCTCGTTTGGTGTTTGAGTGCTTGGTATGTGATTTCTACGTGGATTGTCTATGGAATTCTTGTGATTGGTACGGTTGAGTGTTTGTGGTTATGTCTTTCGACAAGATGGTGTAAGTAATTGGCAATGAACCAGGTATGTGATTGTGAATCTGCTATGTGGTAAGAATTGTGAAACAAATGATGGAAGGAAATAGTAATTGATGCAATCGGAACAGCTATGGTAATAACATGTATGGCTTGTCGTGGAAAATTATCGTTGTACATAAAATGCATATGAGTTGTTAAGTATGATGGAAATGGTATTGATGGTTATGGAGATTCCTTATGAATTATTGTTGTTATTCCTTGAGAATTGTTGTTGTTGTTCCTTGTGAATTGTTGTTGTTATTCCTTGAGAATTGTTGTTGTTGTTCTTTGTGAATTGTTGTTGTTGTTGTTGTTGTTGTTGTGTTTTTGGTGAAAGGTGATTGTCCGGTGGGATCGGATTGCGCGCCGTAACACAAAATGATAAATTGTTGGGTTGGGGTGATAAGGGTGGCCGAGGTAATAAGGGTGGCCGAGGTAATAAGGGTGTCCGAGGTAATAAGGGTGGAAAGTGATCGAAATCACTATTGAAATGAAAAATATGAGAAAGTTGTGAAATCATTGATGTGAAAATGTTGAAGGGGAAATGGAGAGATTGTAAACTTATTTGGCTTGATTGTTTCCTTTCATGTGTATTTGATTGTTGATTCCAATACTACTTGTTACTTGTGTATTGTTTGAGTTTGCTTAGGGCAAGGTTTGTTCATACATACCAGTGCAATTCAAATGTACTGACGTCCCTTTTGCCGGGGGCGCTACATTCATGTTATGATTGTAGGTGGATCCATAGCAGGTACTCCAGTCCACCGACAGTAGCTCCCCTCCACTTCCCGTCAGTTGTATTGGTGAGCCCCTTTCCTCTCGGGGCCTTGCGTGGCTCATGCGGCTTTTATTCCAGAGTCATGTTTTGGGTAATTGTGTAAGGTATAGCCGGAGCCTTGTTACCGGCAAGTATTGTATTATCCTTTGTATCCTTAGAGGCTCCGTAGACAGTAAATATGGGTTACGAACTTATGTAAATATGTATTTTGTATGTTGGGCGATATAAGTTGTAAACCTCATTAAGTAACCATGTATGTTATGTAAAAAGGTGTTTTAATTATAAATGTCTAATTCCTTGATTAATGAGCAATGAAAATACGGGGTAACACGTGGGATAGGAAAGGCACCCAGGTCCGCTTGACTGGGGCTACCCGATCGGGCGCCGGTCATGTCCCTCGGTTTGGGGCGTGACAAACTTGGTATCAGAGCCTAAGGTTTTAAAGTGTCCTAGGATGTCTCGGAGCCGTGTCCAGTAGAGTCCTTCTTATCGGTGTGTTGTCGACCACATCTATAAGTTGGAGGCTATTCGGACATTTAGGAATTTCACCCTTCTTTGATACTCCAATCGTGCGATAGAGCTCAAGTTAGGGAGTTGATTTCCTCTCTAGGTCTTGTTCTCAAGATTGGTAACCTTGATACCATAATCCGCGAATTTGAAGCATGTAAGGAGGGATTGATCCCACCATTGAGTCCGAGTGGATTGCCCAAGGACTTGTTAGGAGAATGCATTGAGCTGTGGATGGATTGGTAAAATATATCGCTTAGAGGGGAGTGTCCTTGTCCCTATTGATGTCTCTGCACCACCAGATTATGTAGTATATCAGTATGTTACCTACGTACGTTAGGGATGTGGAGTCGAGGAGTATCGATTAAACTATTGCCCTACCAACCTAAAGTCATTAAGTGAGTCAAATCAGAATTTCTACTCATTGTATATGTACATCCATATTAAAGAATTCTCATAAACGTGGTCTTAACAAGATGTTGAATAACAAAACATCGCGTGTATCTACTCTTTGAACAAGACACACTATTCGTGAATCTACTCTATTGTGAATTCTCTCATTTACATTCTTGTGGAATTAAGTTCTATGATTATGCCCTTGAATTGAGTTATAACTCTAGGATTGATACTTCCCACTTGCTCTTCCTAAATTCTCACCAAGGGACTATATCCGATGAATTTCTTACATAATCTTTTTATTTAATTGGACAAAATCTACTCGCTTGTGCCTATACATGCACCATCGTAAAATTTACCTATGTGGTGTCAAGTTCCATGCAAAGCATCCCAGCGTTGCGATCCTTCTCGAGTCACTCTTTTACTCAGTTGTGTATATAGCTTATATGGTTTGAACAGTCAATCTACTCTCTTGTGAATATCATCATGAAATCTTCTCACTGCCTAGTAATATAAGAGCATACCTTAACACCTATCACATGAGTGCATGTCAATCGAAATGGTCACCATGTGCATAAAGTCTCTCTGAAAATTAGGATCCTCACATCCCCGTCATAGGAAAATATTGTGTTGCCATAACTTTCGTATCCACTTGGGACATCCCGCAGTAAATAGCTCACTTTGTCCTAGTATTGTGGTTGCTCGTGGCATGGTCGTATATTGCAATTGGGAGTTAATATAGCAGAAGCATGTCCGGCTCATGACAAATGTTTACTTTCTCTTTACACCTCCATAACATGTGTTCATTGTGTTCTTTAGTTAGTGAATCCATTGTGCCAATTTCCCCACACTTGTTCGATAACCATGAGAGAACATATCCTTCCATGAGTCATGGTAACACTTCCTTTCTCGTAAGGACCCCTACTAGGCTCTCCGTCAAGACTAAGCACACCTTTGGGGGTTATTATAGCACAACGCCTGTTTCTCATATTCTTCTGTATTTCATTAGCATCTGGGTAGTTCTCAAGTTGAAACCCATGAAGAACTCATTATGAACATCTGCAAACCCTCCATGATTATTCTATACTATCTCATTGGGTTCTCATATCACTTCAAGTTCATCAAGGGTTGATAGCATGTCGCAATTACTAAAATTGAATGATCTCTTTCCGATAATGGATTATCTACACTTGTGCTAGTCCAACGATCTGCTTATCAGTCTAACTCTCGCCTTTAGGTTTTGGGTTGACAAAGGAGAAGTACACCTAGTAACACATTCATATGTCAAAGCCTTTCTCTCCGTTAAGTCTTATAGCATCTCCCAATGTGGTTTGCAATAGCTGGTTGTGTAGAAGTGTGTTGTAGTGCTTCATTATGAAGTAGAGTTGCTAAACATAATTGGGTTTTAGAAATTCTGGAGTTATACATCACGTGACTTCATACAGAGATCTTCTTTCAAAAAAAAGGGGTTAACTTCTCGTAATCGCTTTATATTACCACCCTTCCTAGTGGATACAATGTAAAGGTTACTTCCATAAGGCTCTTTCACTTTCTTTTCATTCGTTTTGCATGGTGTGTTGTTTACCCGTAATCTTCAATGCGATATTATCTCAATGTCTTGACTAGTCATCCAACTATACGATCCAATTAAATTCACCTCATTTTTATACTCTACAAGTACCCTTTTCTAAAAGGACACTGAAAGTGGGTAAATCCCCCTTTACTATGGACTTCTAATATCTTCGGCTTAGTTTAAGCTTGTTGGTTCCAAGTGGTGCTCATTAGTTTTTCTACACTACTATCTATTTCATCTGATAACTCTCATTGTAAAATTCATTTACGTTTCATGGCATCAAAGAGGAAGTCTTGTAGCATTAAGGAAGGGGACATATTCCTTTTGTTAAAATAAATAAATATTGCGGGTATTCTTTGTAGATGTTCTTCTAACAACCATTTACCTGCTCTGCTTATCCATGTGACTAGATAACCCAGGTTACTTCTCCTCGATAAATGCATTAAGACGTCTCATTCTTTCGAACTTATCCATGGGAGCACTTTGAGGTCTTGTTTTATACCAACTCGTAATGGTTTTAAGTACTTTCTTGTCATTGTTAATGATTTTCTAGGACCACGAGGGCATATCTATTGGGTTTCAAAAAGTAATGATTTTTCCTTAAGGCTCAAGATTTAATTGCCCTGATTTCAAACCAAAGTGTATGTCCTTTTCAAAAGTCTTAAATGGGTCGGATTGAATGGGTTACGTGGCCTCCTTCTCACTCGACTTCTAGAATAATTGACTATATCATTTTCATGTGAGGGGAGTTTTTCTACCCTTGGTATTCCATCTCTTTGGGTGGATAGGAGTGTCATTTGTCTTTCTCCCCGGAGCATCATGTTAACCATTAGAACGCCTCTAACCAATACATGATTTCATCCCAATATTTAGATGTTCGACCTATGTGGTTTTACTCGTGAAAGGGGTGAGATTAGATGCCTTCAGAATTTTGCACATATCATGAGCATATTGATTTGAAAGACAAGTGTCCGTATCTTTAGTTCTCTCATATATGATCAACTATCAGGAAGGGTTAAGCTGTCTGAAATGTGATAATCTCATAATTGTTCAACTTCTTTTCATCCTCATGGGCTTACGGCATAGATTCCTTGTATCAGCTAACGTCAGGAGTGTAATTCCACTTCATGTATTTTGAATCCCATATCGCATTCAAGTTACCAGAGCATGAATTGATTTTCCCTTCACCCTAGGGAACGACTGGGTCATGTACTTGAATATTCCTCCTTAATGATTCCTATTGCCAATGTACTACTTACCCCTATGCCTCATTTGTGTAATAAGTGACGTCGTCACAGTGATTAACCATGTCAGCATTGTTAGTTGTAACTTTCGTGTCCCTTAGCATATAACCTCAGAAAGTACTCTACTCAGCGCATTAATGGATTCCTGAATAACTCCAGCCTGATCTTGAACTCTGTTGTTCCTCATTGTATTAGATCCATTGGGTATTGTAAGTTCAGACGAGTCAAAGATGAAGCTTCACAGTGTGATCACATGTATATTTGATAGGTAATTTTATGGTCAGTGTATGATAGCACATCTTAGAGTAATTGTTGAAGGTCATCAAGGGTTTAGTGTGAGTGTTCGCCTAGAGATTTTGAGGTTGGAGGGTGAGTAGGCTATTCTCAATATTTTCCCCTGAAGATGTTATGTGAGTTGATAATAAAGGTTGCATAAGTGTATTCCACATTAGGCCGCACTAGGAGTATGAAGTGTCCCCATAGTTGTTCGCAATATATTTTGTGGATTCACATGTCTATGTCTAAGAAAGTAGGTGGATATCAATTATGTATCATTCCGGTGGAAATTATTGAAAGTGAAGTTAGTGGATAGTTAGCTTATGCGAAATATCTACTTGTTATCCTTGTTAAGTAAGCTTAGGGGTCGAAATTGCTCCGATGGATGTGTTCTGGCCAAGTCTGTAGATATAAGAGGCCATTGAGGGCCGAGAGTGTTGTGGAAATAAAATATTTTCTCTTGATTGCATAGCCGTTGGTTTTGATTTGAAAGGTACCTTCTAGGTGATATGATTTAAAAATATGCAGTCCATGCCCAGGTATCATCGTGATAAAGTAGTGCTTGTAATGCTAAGGTTCTTGTCATTGATATATAAATATTGTGGTGCTTTATCGAGTTGAGGATGCCACATGGGAAGCGTAAGATGAAATGAAAGAAAAATATCCCCATCTGTTTGAACAAGTCTAGTAGTGATCGTGCGAACTCTTATCTCTAAGCAAACTGATGTTGTATTCCATTTGGTGCAAAGACACCCTATATCTCCCCTAAATGCTTTACTATTGTAACTCCTTAAGTTGTGCAAGAATTGTATGTGTTATGATTATTTGAGTCATGTGCAAACCCTTTTTGGTAAATGAAAGTTTTGTAAGAACTCTTGTGATAAGTGAATGATTAATTGAAATGCGTATAGTGTATTGGTTGAACTGTATGGGACTCATTGAAGTGACCAAACTATGTGCATAAATGTGTCAAGTGATTGAATATGTGCAAGTGTTGAGGAAATGAATTGTATAGCAATTGTAGGGATAATAGGAGTTGTGTAATGGTGCTTGGAAATATGTTTCGGGGGCTCTCTGACAGGTAGATATGTCCAAATTACAAAGGAAACTCTGGCGAAGTTTTCTAAAAATACGGGAGTTACTGAAAAATTTGGGAGCTTGCATATCATGTTCAAAACCAACTGATTTTCAAAATCCTCATTCGAGGACGAATGATCCTGGGGGGGGGGGGGGGGGGTAGGGGAGAATGTAAGGCCCCGGAAAATTTCGCTAAGTAACCTGGGATCTCGTGGTGCCACGTAGGCTTATTATAATATTTTTATGTGCTATTAACATGGTGTACATCAATTGGATTTGGTAAATATGTGTATAATTCTTATGATATGTAATTTGGGGTCCAAGGAAAGGCCTACGTCTAAGAAAAATTGGAAAAGTTCATAATAGACTAAAATTCCGAATGAGCTTGCACTAGTCTATACTTTGAACGATCATATCTAAATATATATAAGGTTTTATGTGATGAATAACCTACCAAATGAAAGTCCTTCGAGTCTAGTTTTCAACACTTCAAACCGTTCGTCATTTGGACATTCCTACGCAAAGTTATGATCAAATTACCAAAGGCTGGAAAATGCGATCCTGTGTCAAATTTGCGATCGCAAAACCCGTCGCATTTCTGACTTTGCGGTCGCATTTCTGTCGCAAACTGGGCCAGTGTAGCCCAGTTTTGGGCGCCGATTTTGCGATGCATTATGCGGCCAGCATTCTTGTTTTGCGGTCAATTTTTCTATTTTTATAACCCGACCCCATTTTAATATATAGGCTTTGGGGTTCATTTTTGGGTCATTTATTACTGATTTTAAAGAGAGATGAGAGCATATAGAGAGAGAAAGGAGAGGTCTAGCTTCATAATCATCCAAACCTTGCATCAACCTTCAAGAATCAACGAGCCCAATCATAAGTTCTTTATCCAAGAGGTAAGATTCTATACATTAGGCTTTAATTTCGAGTTTGGGGTATGAGATGGGGTATTGAGGTATGATTCTTGGGTGTATTACTATTATGTATACATGCATGTACAAATTAGGTTTGTGGAAAGATTGTTTAACATAAATAAGTAAAGATTTGGTTAGGGAATGAAGGAAAAACCTTGAAAAAGAGATTTGAAATTAAGATGCTCAACTAGTATTTGATAAAATGCTCAAATGAGCTGAAACCATGAATACCTTTCTAATTTGTGTTCAATTTTGTTATGTCTCATAGTAGATTGGAATTGCTAGAATTTCCGGAACGTTGTAGTAACATAAGGAAAGCCTAATCGAGGTACGTTTGGCTAACTTTGACCTTTGTAAAATCACCTTGTTTGGTGTACGAATATTTGGTATGTGATATCTACGTGGATTATGTGTGAAATTCTTGTGATTGGTATGATTTGAGTGTTCGTGGTTGAGTCTCCCGATATAATGGTGTAAGTAATTGGCAATAAACCAAATGTGTGATTGTGAAAGTGTTATGTGGTAAGAGCTGAGAGACAAATGATGGAAGCAAATCGTAAATGATGCAATTGGAACAACTGTGGTAATAACATATATGGCTTGTCGTGGGCAATTATCGTTGTGACATAAAATGCATATAAGTTATTGAATATGATGGAAACGGTATTGATGGTTATGGAAATTCTTTGTGAATTGTTGTTGTTATTCCTTGAGAATTGTTGTTGTAGTTCCTTGAGAATTGTTGTTGTAGTTCTTGAGAATTGTTGTTGTTGTTCTTTGTGAATTGTTGTTGTTGTTGTTGTGTTGTTTGTGAATTGTGATTGTTTGGTGGGATCGGGTTGCGCGCCGCAACACGAAGTAATAAGGTATGGGTTATGGTGATAAGGATGGCCGAGGTAATAAGGTTGGCCGAGGTAATAAGGGTGGAAAGTGATCGAAATCACTATTGAAATAAAAATATGAGAAAGTTGTGAAATCATTAATGTGAAAATGCTGAAGGGGAAATGAAGAGATTATAAACTTGTTTGGCTTGATTGTTTCCTTTCATGTGTATTTGATTGTTGATTCCATTACTACTTGTTACTTGTGTATGGTTTGAGTTTTCTTAGGGCAAAGTTTGTTCATACATACCAGTACAATTCAAATGTACTGACGTCCCTTTTGCCGGGGGCGCTACATTCGTGTTATGATTGTAGGTGGATCCATAGCAGGTACTCCAGTCCACCGACCGTAGCTCCCCTTCACTTTCTGTCAGCTGTATTGGTGAGCCCCTTTCCTCTCGGGGCCCTACGTGGCTCATGCCGCTTTTATTCCGGAGTCATGTTTTGGGTATTTGTGTAAGGTATAGCCGAAGCCTTGTTACCGGCAAGTATTGTATTATCCTTTGTATCCTTAGAGGCTCCGTAGACAGTAAATGTGGGTTACGAACTTATGTAAATATGTATTTTGTATGTTGGGCGATGTAAGTTGTAAACCTCATTAAGTAACCATGTATGTTATGTATGTTTTGTAAAAAGGTGTTTTATTTATAAATGGCTAATTCCTTGATTAATGAGCAATGAATATACAGGGTAACACGTGGGATAGGAAAGGCACCCAGGTCTGCTTGACTGGGGCTACCCGGTCGGGTGCCGGTCATGTCCTTCGGTTTGGGGCGTAACAATTCTCAAAGGACAACTGACTGCAGAATTGTGCTGCACTATTTCTGTGTACAGTGCAGGCAGTCACTTTCTAGCTGTACACAGTTGACTTCGTACTGCTATCAGGGAAACACAAGGTATCAGGTCCCTGTGTTGGTTCTCTATCTTCTGAAGTATTAGCAGTTCACGTTAGCTGGAGTCCGTTGATTATCAATGTATTCTAAGTGTGTCAGGTTCCCTATCTGGTTCTTTGACGGTAAGTTTGTTAGATCATCAAAACATGAAGCTAAGACATTTGAAACCCATCAGTACAAGTTGTACAAGGATTCACAAGATAACTACATAAATGGATAATTACAAATAATATAAAAGCTATCTCTATCATCATCCCTCAATCTGAATGGGAGGAACGCACATGAAGATTGTTAAGTAGATCCTGAAACCTTGTAGAAGAAAGTACTTTGGTGAACAAGTCTGCCAATTGCTGAGATGTGTGAACATGAGAAACAATGAGATTTCCTTGATTCCATTTTTCACGAATAAAATGATAATCCAAAGCCAACATGCTTAGAACGAGAATGATAGATAGGATTATGAGCTAAATGTATAGCACCAATGCTAACACACTTAGCCAGCATAGGAGTATTAAGAAAAGTTCGTAGATCATGAAGAAGAAACTGCAACCAAGTAGCCTCCATTGTTGCTGTTGCTCGAGCTCTATACTCAACTTCAGTACTTGATCTAGCCACAGTAGGTTTCTTCTTCGCTGCCCAAGAGATTAAGTCATCACCAAGAAAGATACAGAAGCCAGAGGTTGATCGCCTAGTGGCTGTGCATCCAGCCCAATCAGAGTCATAATATATAGTAAGCGACAAAGGAGAACGAGCATAAAGCTGTAGTCCATTTCTAATAATGCCCTTGAGATAGCGAAAGATGCGCTTGACTGCCTGTAGATGAATCTGGCGAGGCTTGTAAAGAAATTGTGAAGCAAGGTTCACTGCAAATGAGATATCTAGCCTTGTAAAAGATAAGTATTGAAGGCTACCAACCATTTGTCGAAAAATAGAAGCATCATCAAGCAATGGACTCTCAACAGAATTCCAGTCCATCTTGCTGTGAAGAGGGGTAAGAACAGGCTTTGATTGGGCTAAATCAAAGCGTGTTAGAATAACATTGATATACTTATACTGTAACAACAAAAGACCATATGAATTCGGGACGAATTCCAGACCAAGAAAATATCTCAAAGGACCCAAATCCTTCATGGAAAACTCAGAGTGCATGGAAGAGACAAATTGATGAATTGAGATTCTTAGAGATCCAAATACAGAAATGTCATCCACATAAATTGATAGAACTAAGATTTCACCATCAGTCTGAAAGATAAACATGCTATGATTAGAGTTAGACTGTTTAAAACCAAGATCCAACAGAAATGTTGCTAGCCTTTGGAACCAAACCCTGGGCGATTGCTTCAAACCATATAAAGATTGCTTTAATTTACATACATGAGTGGGGTAATCAAGATTCTCAAAACCCTTAAGCTGTCTCATGAAAACATCCTCATGTAGTTCACCATGAAGGAAGGCATTTGAAACATCAAGTTGATGCATCGACCACCCTCGTTGTAGAGCTAGGGATAGTACAAAACGAACTGTACTCAATTTGATCACAGAAGCAAATGTTTGGTTGTAGTCCAACCCTGGTTGTTGCGAGAATCCTTGAGCAACTATTCTTGATTTGAACCTGTCAATAGCTCTATTAGAAGAATATTTAATTCTAAAGACCCATTTATTACCGATGATATTTGCATCTGGGGGAGGAGGAACTAATGTCCAAGTGTTATTCTGAATAAGAGCATTATACTCATCACTCATTGCACGTTGCCAGCATGGATCCTTAATAGCTTGAGCATAATAAGTTGGTTCAGACAAGGAAGAGGAAATACAAGCAAATAGAGATGGAAGGATACGAGGTTTAAGTGAACCAGTCATGGCTCTAGTGTCCATCTTGTGAGTACGTGTAGGAGTCGTAAGTGGTTGAGGAGAAAAAGTAGGAACGGCATTTTAATAAGAAATCTGACGGGATAATGTAGAAGGTGAATAAAAGGATAAATTAGAAAGAGATTGTGATAAGATGCCTTCAGGGGATGTGGAGATATTAGATAAGATAGGACGATGAGAATTTGTGATTAAATTTCCACGAGAGATAGGAATATGAGAATGAGAAGTTATAATTGACTTGGAACTTAAAGTTGCAAAAGAATCTCGGAAAGAAGGGGATAACTCTTGCTGGAGATTACCAGAAGTATAGGAAGAGGGTAAGTCTTGTTCAACTGTCCTCAAAAAAATAGGAGGTGAATCAGAGGAAAACTCACTTAACTTTGAATTCGAACATGCTGTGGATAAGTTATCATGTAAAACATGCATTGAAGGGGAAGACTTCTTATTAGAGTTTGCATTCAAGTTATCAGATGAGTTATGTGTAATATCACTTTGAGAGGAGAAAAGTGTGGGAGAATAATCAAGATTAGGTGATTCAGTGTCTTTTAAGAGAAAAGGAGTCTGGGTGTTACTAGGAAATATTGAGAGATACGGAAATACCTTTTCGACAAATTTAACATGCCTAGAAATTATAACTTTATTAGTAGTAGGATGAAAGCACTTGAAACCTTTGTGCTTGGTGGAAGTTCCCAGAAACACGCATGGAATTGAACGACGTTCGAATTAATTTTTATGACCAAGAGCAGTAAATGGAAAACATAAGCAACCAAATACTTTAACAAGGTTATAATAAGGAGAACACCCAAAAATCATTTCATAAGGTGAACTAAAGTTAAGAACTGGAAGAGGGGAAATATTGATTAAATGAGTAGCAAAAAGACATGCATCTGCCCAAAAGGAGAATAGCATAGAAGCTTGAAATAATAGACATCGCAGAATATTATTAATATGACGATGTTTCTTCTCTGCACGTCCATTTTGGGCAGAGGTGTGAGGACAAGAGAAATGATGAAGGATTCCATGGTCCTTAAAGAAACTTTGAAATTTATGATTATCATATTCCTCTCCTCCATCTGATTGAAAATACGAAATAGAAGAATGGAAAATATTAGCAACCATAAGATAGAATTCTTTGAATTTGTCAAAGGCCTCAAATTTGTCGTGTATCAAATAAATCCAAGAAAATTTGGTGTAATCATCAAGAAAAAGAATGTAGTAATGATAATCAGAATTTGAGGGTAAGGGAGCTTGCCATACATCAGAATGAACTAGAACAAAAGGTTTATTTGCACGACTAACTGAAAGATTAAACTGCAATTTTGTTTGTTTACCCAAATAACAAACAGTACAAGAATTATTGTCAAAAGACAAAACATAAGGAATCAACTTTCTATGAACTAAAGCAACAATAGATCGTTGACCAAGGTGTCCGAGCCTTTGATGCCAAATTGTAGGAGACGAAACATCACTGGAAAGAGCAAGATGAGAGGACGAAGACGGAATACCTCGAAAAGGGTAAAGTGACCCAACATTATCACAGTGGAGCAACACTTGATTGATCTTCTTGTCCTTAACAAAAATCAGTGCCAGTAAACTGAATAGCACAATCATTATCAGCACAAAGTCGTTGAGTAGAAATGAGATTTTTCCTCAGAGAAGGGACATATAGAACATTGCGTAAAAGTAGAGGCCTATAAGATGTAAGAATTGTTAAAGTGCCAGTAGACATAATAGGAAGGAGATTACCATTACCAACCATGACTTGAGATAATTCGGTGTAGGAGGAAGGTGACGATAAAACAGTGGGATCATGGGTCATATGGGCTGAAGCTCCCGAGTCAGGATACCAAGTAGTAGGACGAACTTCTTCTAGGCTCATGGCTGCAAAAGACTTAGGTGGCACATTATAATCATAAGAATGATTAAATCTATTTTGCATTCAAGCGCAACATGATTAAAGTGAAAGCAAATTTGGTACTGATTAGAGGGATTAAAGGGGGGACATCCCTATACCCCAGCCATAGGTGAGGGATGGCAAAAGGATGATTGAAAACCAGGCCATTGAGGAGAAAAAGAGGGAGGAGAATGCTGGTTACTTTACCCACTACCCCTAAAATTGTAGCCTCTATTTATCCTACCTCGTCCATGACCATTATTTTATCCTCTAGAATGTGAACTTTGATATGGAGAAGGAGCATCATATGAACCTTTAGCCTGAGTCCATGCTGTCAAAGTCGTTTGTGAGTTTGAGTCGTCTGGAGCGGCTGCCTTAATATAGGCTTATTTAGTGAGCCATAGTGGCCGCAATGCGATTAATGAAGGAAGAATACCAGTAGAATTTAGGCCAGAAATAAAAGTGCGATAAGAGGGAGGCAATCCTTGCAGTGCTTGAGTAACTAAGCCCTCGTCAGCTACGGGTTTTCAAATTGCTCGAAAAGAGAAAGCAATAGAATGAATTTGTTGTAAATAATCCTCCACGGATAGAGAACCTTTCTTGATGTTTTGGAACTTGGACTTCATATGAATTGAAGAAGAAGAAGCTTGGTCAAGGTAGAGGGAGGCAAGTGTATCCCAAGCTTCTTTCGATATCTCACAACCATAGTTAAGAAGAGTGTGAAGAACTGCGAGAGAACGTGTTGCATTAATCCAACTCATTGGGATAGTATCACACTGAATCCATAACTTATAATCCTCGTGATCTTGTGAGGGGCATGGTACGGTTCCATCAACTAGGGATAGAAGATTGTGATTTTTAAGAATAGTAAGAAAAACTTTCTTCCAAGTAAGATAATTGATGTATGTTAATTCAACAGGGACAAAACCTTTGATATTAGAAACGGTTGGAGGGGGAATGGGAAGACCAAGTGAAGATTGAGTCATGGTTGGTTGGGTGGTGGAGGAAGAGGAAATTTCTGAGACCATTGATATGGATCTTTATGGCTCTTGATACCAAGATGAGAATAAGTGTATGATGGCCAGCTTGACTGCTAAGGCCACATAATCATGTATTTATACATATACGAGAGTACAAGGATTCTACAAGATAACTACATAAATGGATAATTACAATTAATGTAAAAGCTATCTCTATCAAGGATAATTTTTGAAAAATTTGTTGTAAATAGTGAACTTTATTTTACACCCTTAATCTCTTAGGTTGAGCAAACAAAATTGTCTTTACCTTTACCATAAACCATTAAAAAACAATAACAACATCTCAGGAAAAGAAGATCTTGTTTTACTTTTCTATTTCATTGTTTTATAGGGCGGTGCTAAAGATAGCGAGTTTATAATTATTTAAAAATGTCTAACAAACTCAGTATTGTATCAGCAAAATGAAAAAAATCATCACTCCTCGCTTTTAATGGATCCTTGCAAACTGGCCGTTCAGTGAAAGACTCTTCACAAGTGACGGAACAAGCCATGGCATTACTTGTGTCTTGATTCACCATAGCAAAGTTATTCTCATCTAAATAGTTAATCGAATTTGTAATTTGTGACACAGCTAGATCATAATTATCCCGACAAATTTGAATGCATTGCTTGAGAATGGGCTCCAATGGCTGCTTTAATATAATTAGAGTTTGATTATAAATGTCTGTAGCCTTGGCTAAAGATAATTGAAGCATAATATGCACCAAACCTTTCTTATCTGCAGAAGAACTTCTAGGATCCGGTCTAAGAGAATTGACACGTAATTTGTAGTCTGTGGACTTTTTACAAACCTCTTCTATCAAATCTCCAGAGGAATGAGCCACAAAACAAAGAAAGATAAAGAAAATCACTATTGATGTTCTTATGGAATTCATCATTTTTATTTTTTTATTTTTTTATCTTTTATGTGTTATGATGAACTGTTCTTATAGAATGTAGTATTCACATTTATGTTGGTAATCAGATTTTACTTCTTTTGTTTTTGGTAAAAAGAATTAAATGCTATAAATAAATAACCTTCATAGTTTAATGTGGATGAAATTTCACATAAGCAATTTTCTAAAGCAAGAATAATCTTTATCCCCTCCCCATATTTTACTAATAAGTGTGTAGTATTATCTCTTCATTTGGGGAATAATATAAAGTTTATTCCAAATATGATATTTGTTCAATATTTCCTTTAAAATACTTTGTGGACCGAGTAGCTCTTTTTTTTTTAATAGTGAGCAGTGAAACTCTTGTTATGAGTTTTGCATAAATATAACTTATGACAAGTGCCAACTAATTAAAAGCTCAAACTTTAAATCATTTCCATCAAATTATAAGTCAGTTGCACAATACGTTTCATTAGTAAGGAAATATTTAGTATAATACTTTGTTACGAATATTTATTCCAATGTTTTGGCCATTTGCCTAATTGTATACGGTCAAAATCAAGGAGCCCGATTTCGAAGTCCTAAATTGAGTTATGAGTCCGAGTTCGGGCAACTCGAAATGGAGGTTGGACCCAGCTGAGGGACACATACCTCGAAAAAGCTGATCGAAGGCCTGGCACGATCTACATCGAGGGCAGCACAATCTCGAAGTCAATCAAGAAAGAGCGGGAATTTCTCAAGGGCACATGGATCAGGGCATAAATTAAAAGATAAGATTTGTACGAAATAGTACAAGTCCGTAGTGGGTTGTTATACACCTGTACCAATAGAATTCATTACTACAATTAGGAATGTACAATATTGGGGTTTTCTCCTCCGATATAAATGGGACCCCAATCATCTGTAAGCATCATCTGATATTATTCTCTGCAAAGAACATTCTGCTCTGCCTTTATTGTTTAACGTGCTCAACAATTATTCTTCAGCTTTATTGTCTTTACTTTATTGTTCTTAGCTGACCTCGAGGTCCCTGGGATAACCGAGCTCGAGGCCCCTATTGCTCCAGCAAGACTGATTTGGTTCACCTTTCCTTCTTACTTAAGCTTAATATTACCTGCATAATCACTAGTGTGAGCATGTGATTTTTGCCCTGTTCAAAATACTTATATAAAATCAAAGAAATAGTTTTTTTCCCAATTATTTTCCATTTTATAGGATTTTATTAATTGTTTGCATTTTTTTGCACGTTCTATTTTTATAAAAAACAAAATCATGAAAAATGCCCCAAAAATGTCAAAAATACCATGAATTGCATATTATACTTTGTGTTCACATTTTAGGATTAATTAGTTAATTAATTGCTTTATTAAAATGATAATCACTAAAATTGGCTCATTTTTACATTTTAGCTTTAAATTTTAGATTAGTAATTTTCTCTCTTTTAATTTAGGAACAACTAATTTTTGTAAATATTATAAAAGATAAATAGTTTAATTTTACAATTTAGATTAATTTAGGAGTTTGATTTAGGATTTTAATTAAAGAAAGAAGAAAAGAAAAACAAAGAAAAAAGGGAAATAAGAAAAGAAATTGAGGAGAAAAGGGATTTAATTCGAAATTGGGCCATTTTAATACCCAAATCCGCCTGGTCTAGACCAAGCCTAATCCTTTCAAAAACCCGGTCCACACCAAACGATGCCGTTTTCGTGGTTTCAATCCCAGGCGTTGATTTCCCTTGATCTAACGGCTGGGAACTGATTGTCCCTTTTGTATATTACTGTCTGAACAACCCTTCCCCCTAACCCCAACAATCCATCTCGGTCTCTCATCTCTCTCAATGAACCAAACCCTAGCCGCCCTTATATCCCACGCCGCCTTCGCCATGTTCCGCCATCGAAAATCGCCCTACGGTGGCGTCGATACCCCAAACTCCACCAATTAACACCTTGTAATCGCCTTTCCCTCCCCTTTCCAAATCCCCAAAACGTTTCCCTCAAATCTTCATCCAAGTACTCGAATTTTAGATCTAAAATCTGACCCTCAAAACCCTAAATCACCCAAACAGCCCCAAACTCACACCATAGGACCCTCAACCTTCCCTCACCACTACCCTACCCTTAATTTCCCAAAAATTCCGCCAATTTCTTTGAATCTTAAATCTAAGATCCCAGAGCCCTAACGTTTTCCCCTTTTCTGATTTCTGGTCAGTGTTTGGTTATTTGAACCCCAAACTTTCATTAGTCGATTGTTCTTGTTAAGAACAGTCGATTAATGTTAGTTCTAGTTCATGTTCCCTTGTGAAAGGTTGGTCAAAATTCGTAGCTGATCCGGTTTTTTAAAGCAAATTTAGGTAATTCTTTTCCCTCTCCTGTTTGTTTTTTGTTTCTTTTCCTTTTGCATGTGCAGTTTTCTTATTTAGATGCATGATTTAGGTTTTCTTTTTTTTTTTCTTCTTCTTTTCTTTTTGACTATTAGTTTGATTACCGGCATCTGTCTTGTTAAAATAACTGAAGCATATTTAAAATCTCATCATTAGAAATTCAATTTGCTTAGGTTCAGGCTTATTTAGATTTAATATTTAGGTTTTGGTACATTGTTTGTTCTTGTTTTTCCTCTTGTGTTTGCTTCTCTTTTAGGTTTGTTTCTGTCACGATCCGGATTTCCCACCCTCGAGGGTCGTGATGGCGCCTACTCGTAGAAGCTAGGCAAGCCACACATCTAGAATCCATAAATGCTTTTATTTAAAATCCATTTTTACCAATTTAATTAACAGGAAATAAATAATTAAACAACAGCGGAATTTATAATTTAGCGGAAGACTTAAACGATATAAATCAAATAATAAGGAAAAATCCACATGTGCCTCTACCCAGAACTGGTGTCACAACATTCACGAACTACTAAGAGTACTAAATACAATTGTTTGAAAGAAATATAACACTGTTTGTCTCGAAAACATGAGATAACAGAATAAAATATAAGATAGAGGAGACGCCGGGCCTGCGAACGCGTGCGAGGCTACCTCGGTGTCTCAGTGAAATGAAGGCTGGCTCCCGAGCTACTGCTGATGTCCGGGGCCTGGATCTGTGAAAAAGAGCATAGAATGTAGTATCAGCACAACCGACCCCATGTGCTGGTAAGTGCCTAGCCTAACCTCGGCGAAGTAGTGACGAGGCTAGACAGGACTACCACATAAACCTGTACAGTTATATATATATCTACAACGGGAAAATAACAAGAACAAACATCTTAAATGGGAGGGGAAAATGCTTTGAGGATAACAGATAATACAGAATTTCAAGAAAATAATAAAGAACATCAATAATTTAACTCTACACGGATAAGGGAAATAAAAGCAGATTTCACTGTCAGTACATATCTCGTTGCAGGCGTGCAACCCGATCCCATTTCTCAATAATTAAATATCGTGGTAGGCGTACCACCCGCTCCCATTTCATTTAATCTCGTGGTAGGCGTACCACCCGCTCCCATTTCATTAAATCTCGTGGTAGGCGTACCACCCTCTCCCATTTTATTAAATCTCGTGGTAGGCGTACCACCCGCTCCCATTTTATTATATCTCGTGGTAGGCGTACCACCCGCTCCCATATAATATTGTTGCGGCGTGCAACCCTATCCATATATAATAATGTTGCGGCGTGCAACCNAGAGTGTAGTATCAGCACAACCGACCCCACTGTGCTGGTAAGTGCCTAGCCTAACCTCGGCGAAGTAGTGACGAGACTAGACAGGACTACCACATAACCCTGTGCAGCTATATATATATATATATATATATCTACAGCAGGAAAATAACAAGAATAAACATTTTAAATGGGAGGGGAACATGCTTCGAGGATAGCAGATAATACAAAATTTCAAGAGAATAATAAGTAACATCAATAAATTAACTCTAACACAGATAAGGGAAACAAAAGCAGATTTCACTGTCAGTACGCATCTCGTTGCAGGCGTGCAACCCGATCCCATTTCTCATTGTTTCAGTGGTAGGCGTACCACCCGCTCCATTTCATCAAATCTCGTGGTAGGATACCACGCGCTCCCATTTCATTATATCTCGTGGTAGGCGTACCACCCGCTCCCATTTTATCAATATCTTGTGGTAGGCGTACCACCCGCTCCCATTTCATCAATATCTTGTGGTAGGCGTACCACCCGCTCCCATTTCATCAATCTTGTGGTAGGCGTACCACCCGCTCCCATTTCAATCAATAACTTGCGGTAGGCGTACCACCCGCTCCCATTTCAATCAATAACTTGTGGTAGGTGTACCACCCGCTCCCATTTCAATTCAACACAAAGTCACAATAAGATTCCGGCAAGGAAAACAAATGCAATAAAATAATAATTTCCCGGCAAGGGAACAACAATATCAAAATAACCATCCCGTCAAGGGAGAATCAACTATAACCAAATCCTAGCTCAACTCTTACTCAGCTCGATTAATACCAGTACTCAAACATAAATAAAGTCCACGGGAATAAACTAAATCTCTACTCAATATCAAGAGTCATCAATTTAAAGCATCTGAAGTGTCATTTAAGAACACAACAACTATCAATTTAAGACTCACGGTCATGCTTGACACCAACGTGTAGATACTCGTCACCATGCCTATACGTCGTACTCAACAAGAAGCAATTAACAAATAAGACTCAACTCCTAGTCCCTCAAGCTAGGGTTAGACCAAACACTTACCTCAAACTTCCACGGCCAATTCAATCCTCAATAACCGCCTTTCCTCTCGAATTCGGCTCCAAATCAATTTTATCTATACAATAATGACTTCAATACATCAATAAATGCTAAACAATACGAACCCAATGCCTAATTATTGCTTTTCCATCATTTTTCCCAAAACCTCAATAATCGACCCCGGGCCCGCTTGGTCAAAATACGAGGTTCAGACCAAGATAAAATCCCCCATTCACCCACGAGCCCAAATATATAATTTGTTTTCAAATTCGACCCCAAAACAAGGTCTAAATCAAGAAAAATCAAAAAGCCCTAACTCTATCCAAATACCCAATTTTCTACCTTAAATCACATGTTTTAGACCTAGAATTTCAATAGATGTTGAAGGAAATGGAAGAAAATAAGCTAAGAATTACTAACCTAAGAGGTTTTGATGAAGAATTGCTTCAATGGTCGCCCAAGAGCTTGGAGAAGAAAGGTTTTGGTGAAAACTTGGTGAAATCCCGTAATGATTCTGTTTTGGGGTTGTAAAAATAACTGGGCGAAATTACTCATCGCGTTCACGACAGGCTGGTCACGTTCGCGATGAGTACTCTTAACGGACCATAGCGATCGCGAACGCGGGGAGTAAAAAGGTTGTGGCCCAGAAATTGACCTACGCGAACGCGTGGGCCATCACGCGAACGCGATGAAGGAATCCTGCAAAGCTACGCGAACGTGAAGAGTAAAAGAAAGCTAAGCCCTCAGGGTCAAATAACGCGAACGCAAGGTGGGGATGCGAACGCGATGAAAGAAAAATCAAAGCTTCGCGAACGCGGAAGATGCGTCACGAACGCGAAGAAGAAATGGGGTCTGCAACAGCTGAAGCAAAATCTGCTATTTTCATAAGTCTAAAACCACTCCGAAACACCTCGGAAACACTCCCGAGCCCTCGGGGCTCCTAACCAAACACATGCACTAACTCAACAACATCCTACGAACTTAACCGTGCGATCAAATCGCCAAAATAACATCAAAAATAATGAATCAAACCTTAAAATCAAGAGTTTTTCTTCAAACTTCATTAAGTTTCAAATTTTGAACTTTAAGCCCGAAACACGTCAAACGACGTCCGATTTCAACCAAACTTTACAGAAACATCTTAAATCACATATAAGACCTATAACGGGCGCCGGAACCAAAATACGGGCCCGATACCAACACGTTCTAATCAATTTTCATTTTAATTTTTCCTTAACAATTTCAGAAAAACAATTTCCTTTAAAAAATTTATTTCTCGGGCTCGGGACCTTGGAATTTGATTCCGTGCATACGCCCGAGTCCCATATTTTCCTACGGACCCTCCGGGACCGTCAAATCACGGGTCCGAGTCCGTTTGCCCAAAATGTTGACCAAAGTCAAACTTATTCATTTTAATACCAAAATTTAGCATTTTTCACAGAATTTTATATTTAAGTTTTCCGGCTACGCACCCGGACTGCGCACGCAAATCGAGGCAACTCTAAATGAGGTTTTCAAGGCCTCGGAAGCACAGAATGGGTAAGAAAACAGGTTATGACCCTTTGGGTCGTCACATTCTCCACCTCTAAAACTACCGTTCGTCCTCGAACGGACACAAGAAAGAAGTACCTGAGTCGGGGAAAAGATGAGTATAACGGATCCGCATATCGGGCTCGGACTCCCAGGTCGATGCCTCAGGAGGCTGACCTCTCCACTGAACACGAACAGAAGGGAAACTCTTGGATCTCAACTGACGAACCTGCCGGTCTAGAATAGCTACCGGCTCCTCCTCATAAGACAAGTCCTTGTCTAACTAGACAGTGCTGAAATCTAACACGTGGGCTGGATTGCCGTGATACCTCCGAAGCATGGACACATGAAACACTGGATGCACGGCTGATAAGCTCGGAGGCAAAGCAAGTCTATAAGCCACCTCTCCCACTCGGTCAAGAATCTCAAACGGACCAATGAACCTAGGGCTAAGCTTGCCCTTCTTCCCAAATCTCATCACGCCTTTCATAGGCGACACTCGGAGCAATACCCGCTCACCAACCATGAAAGCCACATCTAGAACCTTGCGGTCTGCATAGCTCTTTTGCCTGGACTGAGTTGAACGAAGCCTATCCTGAATGATCCTGACCTTGTCCAAGGCCTCCTGAACCATATCCGTACCCAACATCCGAGCCTCTCCCGGCTCAAACCATCCAATCGGAGACCGACACCGCCTACCATATAAGGCCTCATAAAGAGCCATCTGGATGCTCGACTGGTAGCTGTTGTTGTAGGCAAACTCCGCTAAAGGCAAGAACTGATCCCACGAACCTCCAAAGTTAATAACAGAAGCTCGGAGCATATCCTCTAAGATCTGAATAGTCCGCTCGGACTGACCGTCCGTCTGGGGATGAAATGTTGTGCTCAACTCAACCCGCGTGCCCAACTTTCGCTGTACTGCTCTCCAGAAGCGCGAGGTAAACTACGTACCCCGGTCCGAAATGAAAGATACGGCACACCATGAAGGCGAACAATCTCCCGAATGTAGATCTCAGCTAACCTCTCAAAAGAATAGGAGACTGCCACAGGAATGAAATATGCTGACTTGGTCAGCCTATCAACAATGACCCAAACTGCGTCGAACTTCTTCCGAGTCAACGAAAGTCCAGTAACAAAGTCCATAGTGATCCGCTCCCACTTCCACTCGGGAAGCTCAATCCTCTGAAATAAACCACCAGGCCTCTGATGCTCGTACTTAACCTGCTGACAATTCAAACAACGAGCCACATATGCTACGATATCCTTCTTCATTCTACGCCACCAATAATGCTGCCGCAAATACTGATACATCTTCGCGGCGCCCGGATGAATAAAATACCGGGAGCTATGGGCCTCCTCCAAAATCAACTCTCGGAGCCCATCCACATTGGGCATACATACTCGGCCCTGCAATCTCAAAACTCCATCATCATCTAAGGTAACCTGCCTGGCACCTCCGCGCTGCACCGTGTCTCTAAGGACACACAAATGGGGATCATCATACTGCCGCTCACGGATACGCTCCAATAATGAAGAACAAGCGACCGTGCAAGCTAACACGCGACTGGGCTCAGAAACATCCAGCCTCACGAACTGGTTGGCTAAGGCCTGAACATCCAAAGCAAACGGCCTCTCACCTACCGGAATATAAGCAAGACTGCCCATACTGGCTGACTTCCTACTAAATGCATCGGCCACCACATTGGCCTTCCCCGGATGATATAGAATGGTGATGTCATAATCCTTCAACAACTCCAACCACCTCCTCTACCTCAAATTCAACTCCTTTTTCTTGAACAAGTACTGAAGACTCTTGTGATCCGTGAACACCTCACATGCCGTGAACTATGGCTGCCACCTCCAAATCATGAACCAGATAGTTCTTCTCATGAATCTTTAACTGTCTCGAAGCATAGGCAATGACTTCGCCATCCTGCATCAACACTGCTCCAAGCCCAACACGGGAAGCATCACAATAGACTGTATAAGGCCAGAACCCGTGGGCAAAACCAACACCGATGCCGTAGTCAGAGCTGTCTTGAGCCTCTGAAAGCTCGCCTCACACTCATCCGACCATCTGAACTGGGCACCCTTCTGGGTCAATCTGGTCATCGGGGCTACAATAGATGAAAACCCCTCCACGAACCGAGCCAAGAAACTCCGAATCTCTGTAGCTGATGCTAGCCTAGGCCAGTTCTTGACTGCCTCAATCTTCTTTGGGTCCACCTGAATACCCTCTGCTGATACGACATGACCCAGAAATGCAACTGAACTCAACCAGAATTCACACTTCAAGAACTTAGCATATAACCGACTATCCCTCAGAGTCTGAAGAACCACTCTAAGGTGCTGCTCGTGCTCCTCTTGGCTGCGGGAATATATCAATATATCATCAATGAAGACTATCACGAATGAATCTAAATAAGGCCTGAACACTCGGTTCATCAAGTCCATGAAAGTTGCTGGGGCATTTGTCAACCCGAATGACATAACCAAGAACTCGTAATGCCCGTACCGAGTGCGGAAAGCTGTCTTAGGGACATCGGATGCCCTAATCCTCAATTGATGGTAGCCAGATCGCAAGTCAATCTTGGAAAATACCCTGGCACCCTGAAGCTGGTCGAACAAATCATCAATCCTCGGCAATGGATACTTATTCTTGATTGTTACCTTATTCAATTACCGGTAATCAATACACATTCTCATTGACCCATCCTTCTTCTTGACAAATAACATCGGCGCACCCCAAGGTGAAACACTGGGTCTAATGAAACCCTTCTCAAGCAAGTCTTGCAACTGCTCCTTCAACTCCTTCAACTCTGGCGGGGCCATGCGATATGGCGGAATAGAAATGGGCTGGGTGCCCGGAGCCAGATCAATGCAGAAATCAATATCCCTATAGGGTGGCATACCCGGCAGGTCTGAAGGGAAAACATCAGGAAACTCACGAACAACGGGCACAGAATCAATTGAAGGAACTTCAGCACTAGAATCACGAACATAGGCTAAATAGGCCAAGCACCCCTTCTCGACCATACGCCGAGCCTTCACATACGATATAACACTGCGGGTAGAATGACCAGGAGTCCCTCTCCACTCTAAACGAGGCATACCTGGTAAAACTAAGGTCACAGTCTTGGCATGACAGTCCAAGATAGCGTGATAGGGTGATAACCAGTCCATCCCCAATATAATATCGAAGTCAACCATGTCTAGAAGCAACAAATCTACACGAGTCTCCAGACCCCCAATCACCACAACACAAGAGCGATGGACTCGATCAACCACAATAGAGTCACCCACCGGTGTAGACACATAAACAGGAATACCCAATGCATCACTAGTCATGACCAACTACGAGGCAAAATAAGATGACACATACGAATACGTAGACCCCGGATCAAACAACACTGAAGCATCTCTATCACAAACCAGAACCGTACCTGTAATAACCGCATCTGAAGCCTCTGCCTCGGGCCTGGCCTGAAGAGCATAACATCAGGGTTGGGCCCCACCACTCTGATCTACCTCTCTGGGTCGGCCTGCTGCTGGCTGGCCTCCACCTCTGGCGGTCTGAGCTCCACCTCTATGACCTCTACCTCCACCTCTAGTACCTCTACCTCCACCCCTAGCTGGATGGGCGGGCTGTGGAACATCTGGTGCCTATACCATGGCACGAGAACTTTGATGCTGAGAGCCACCTGGTGCACGAGGGTAATACCTCACAATGTGCCTCGTGTCGCCACAAGTAAAATAAGCCCTCGGCTGCTGGGGCTGACGACCCTAGAAACTCTGAAGCGGTGGTGCACTGATAGGTGCTGATGGTGCACTGAAGGACTGCTGATCGGAATACTGTGTCTGAGGACCACAGCTACCCGAAGCACCGTGAGAAACCTGGAGTGCTGACTGAAAAGGCCTAGGAGGATGGCCTCTACCGTATGAATCCCTGCCTCCAGACGAGGCACCACTGAATCGGCCTGACTGACGGGGTCTCTTGTCTGCCCTATGACCACCACCCTGTGACAATACCATCTCAATCCTCCGGGCTACATTGGCCGCCTCCTGAAAGGATATCTCACTCCCAGTCTCTCTAGCCATCCGGAGACGAATCGGCTGAATGAGTCCATCAATAAACCGTCTCACTCTCTCCCTCTCAGTGGGAAGTATAACCAGAGCATGGCGAGCTAAGTCAATGAACCTGGTCTCATACTGGGTGATAGTCATGGATCCCTGCTGAAGGCGCTCGAACTGCCTCCGATAGGCCTCTCGCTGAGTAATGGGGAGAAACTTCTCCAGAAATAGCTGTGTAAACTGCTCCCATGTCAAGGCTGGTGATCCTGCTGGCCTAGATAAGCAATAATCCCTCCACCAAGTCTTGGCGGATCCAGACAAGCGAAATGTAGCAAAATCAACCCCATTGGTCTTAACAATACCCATGTTCCGAAGAACCTCGTGGCAACTATCTAGATAATACTGGGATCCTCAGTAGATGCACCGCTGAATGTAGTAGTGAAGAGCTTGGTAAACCTGTCCAATCTCCACAAAGCATCGACAGACATAGCTGCTCCATCACCGGCCTGGGCTACCATGCCCGACTGAGCTGCTCCAACTGGCTGAACTGCTGGAGTCTGAGTCTGGGGAGCTACCTGCTCCGGAGTGCGAGTAGCAGGAGTCTGGGCCCCTCCTCCAGCCTGAGAGACGGCTGGTGCCATAGGAAGCAATCCTGCTCGGGTAACACTCTCCATGAGACCCACCAAATCGGACCAGAGCGTCCTGAAGAACTGGGGTAGCAATAAACCCCTCTGGGACCTGAGCTGGGCCCACCGAAAAAGCTGGGGCTGGGGCCGGAACCTCCTCGTCAAAGTCAACCTGAGGCTCCGCCACTGGTGCTGCTGCTCGGGGCTGAGCTCTGCCCCTACCTCGGCCTCTGGCACGGCCTCGGCCTCGCCCCTGCCCCTAGTGGGAGCTGCCTGGGGCTCGAACTGCTGATCAGAAGATGAGGAAGCGCGTGTTCTCGCCATCTGCGAAAGAACAGAGTAGAAATTCAATTAGCGTTGAGAAACCAAACTACACGACAAGAAAGAACAAATATGAAACTTTTCCTAACTCAGTAGCCTCTGGGGGATAAACACAGACGTCTACGTACCGATCTCTCAGACTCTACTAAGCTTGTCCGTGAGTTGTGAG